>NC_031770.1:81866720-82024276 GCF_001522545.3 Parus major | reverse complement strand
CCACACTACTTTATTGTTTTTAATTCTTTTTAATACAAGCTTTGCAGTATCATGTAGTCATATGGTGGAACTCTTCAAGATTTATTCAGCATAATTTTGATTTTTATTGTTTCATTTTGAAGTGTCAGTGCCTGATTTTGAAATGATGAAGATACAGGGATAGCTAGGTGTAGATATAGATGTAAATGGTATGGACTAGGGATGAGAATGGAACTTGGAGTTTAGTTTAATTATTTAAGACAAGTTTAACCAGGGCTTCAGCCACTGCTCTAGGCTACATATACATTTAGGAGAAATGACTGCAATGTGTTATTTTCCCAGCTTCATTCCTTTCAATCTCTAGAAAGAAAAATTAAAACTATGGCCATTGTTATTGAAAGTTGGACCTCAGGAAATCCTCAGCTATGAAGATGTCATTTATGAATAATCCTTTTTGTTCTCTCAGTCAATCTCAGCATGCCTTTCTGTGTCAAAGATTCCCTGCTCCAGCTCTACTTGAAAGCCCATTCATTATTATTATATATATATAATTATTCCAAAGTGCATGGCAATAAAGATGGCTATTAAAGGAAAATTTGAGCCTGTATAAAATTTTGACTGTAAATCTGTGTTATTGGCTCCAGTATTCTACAAATGTTCTTACTGATGCATGTAATGATCTAACCATTCTACAGAATGAAACTGAAACTTCTGTCTCCTTCTACTTTACACCTGGATATCATTGCTTGAAATTGAATTAAGTTTTTTCCTCTACAGAACTTTATAGAAAGTTTAATTGAGAAATAAATGTTAAGGATTTATGGGAAAAAACCTGCATGTTATCTTCAACCAAAAGTTAGGAATTACTTCCACATTGCAATTAAAACCAAAAAGTATATGACACCCCTGACAGGAGTTTAAATTGTAAATATTCATAAACATGAATCACATTAAATTTGGTACAAAAATTAATGCAAATATGTCTCCATTTAAGATTTTTATGTATTTTTGTTTGTTAGTTTTAAACACTATAGCGTTTTTCAAACTGACTAACAAGCAGCTTAAATTGATATTAGTGTCAGTGCTACCTACGTAAGGCATCTCAAGGTGGCTGAGAAGATTAAAGTTGTAAGGCCAGGCCCTCTCTATGGACAGAGACACAAAATTCCATTGAGATATTGAGCAGATGATGGAGCAGAGATGATTCAGAGCACCCACATTACAACTTGTCTATAACAGGCCAATGGAGGTGGCACGAATTTTTCTCTAACAAGGAACAGACTAAAAATATTTCCAGGCTGAGGTCAAGGTGACTCTGCTATGCTGGAAGGATATTGAATTCTCCAAAGAGAGGAGATTAATAATTTAGAAAGTCAAAGTTTTACTACCATTTGATCATAACACATTTTTTTTCAAACACAGCATTTCTAGCAAGACCAAGGATTTTTAATAACTGAGAGAAATGCATTATTTAGGGTATCTTAGTCTCAGCAGTGCAACTTTGCCTAATATTTGTTCCAACTGGACTACACAACATGTAAACTTCATTAGTTTCATTCATTTATGATTTGGCAAATGTTAACCTTACACTCCCAGTACAGAAATCTGTATTATTTGTTTTAAAATATCATTCTGATTATATTACTGCAAAGGCCATGGGTTTTAAATTTATTTTATTCAGGACATTTTATTAAAATTTATTATTTAAATTAATGTATTGAAATTATTTCTGATACTGGCTCTTCAAATTCTGAACTTATTTCTGCCTTTTATATTCCCCATTTATTAGACAATTAGAATTATTGCAGTCATGTCTAAAAACTGTAAACTGCCTCAAATAAGTTTTTAGCCCTTTAGTTCTAAAGAAAATTAATTTTCTGGAACAAAGTGGAATTAGACCACATGCAGCAGCACACACATATCCCTCCTGGAGGGAGAGCTCCTTCAAGCACTGTAACAAAGAGGAAGAATTATGGGTGGTTTGTAAGTTTGACTACAAAGTGTGACTGATCAAGTGGTGGAGCACTGAGGTCTGTTCTCCTGCTATTTTCATAGGTGCACAGCGAGGTGTTACAATTTTTCATTATACAAGAGGCTCAGAAGATTTGCATCTGGATAAGCAAATTTTCTTAGCAGCAATATAAATTGTTTTCAGTACTTCACACAGTCATTTAAATGAGTCACTGGAATTGCCAGTTGAGTTTAAAGAAAATTATCACTTGTTTTGGTTCATTTGTATTGTGTATTTGGAGGGTCATGAATAAGAAATAATATTTGAAGGAAGAAAAGCTTAACCTTAAAGTGAAACAGAAGTGGTTGGATAGCTTAATAATTTAAACAAGTCATGTGTTAAATTGGAAAAATAGATAGTGCTCACTTTCTCTCAAACTTTTTCGCTTGGATTAGTAATTTCATTTCAGCATTTTTAAGTATGTTTTGAAGACGTGATGTAGATTTTGTTCTGTTCCGATTGCTCCTGCTGCTCCCAGCACAGAGACAGCTGGGCAGAATGCTATCATTAAATTCTGACCAGATGCTAATAACTTATTCTAATTTGTTTAGGATTCTTCAGGAACACTCTGGGTAGGCAGTTCTAACTGATCAAAACTTTTCATTCAGTCCAACACGTCCTAATACGAGCCTGTTGAAACTCTTCAGCCTCATCTTCAATTCACAGACAGCTTTCAAGACTGCTGAATATTGTATAAAGTGCTTGAGAAAATGACATTGCTAGACCCACCTGTTCACTTCTCCAAACATCAGGCAACCTTCACAAAAACCATTCTTTGCACTTCTGAAGCAGCAAGAGACAAGTGGAAGGGCACAGAGAGAAGCTGATGGGGAAAAATGTCAAGAAAGTCCTGTCAGTTTATGATCCAAAGAAACATAAGGAAACATAAAAATATTCAAAGGAACAAGAGAGCTCTTACCCTCTATATCCATTGATGTGAAAAAATGGTGAGCATTCCTGGCACAAAGAATGGGTGAATTCCAATCCTGGGAACATCCGGAGAGGTTCTTGCAAGAAACAGCGGGGTTTTCTTTTCTGTGACAGTGCTGGCTATGCCAAATAGAAAATTGTGCTATGCAAAGACAGTGCTTAGGCAGCTGAAGATGAACCAGAGATGGAAAGAATCCACAAATACACAAAAACCTGAGTTTTTTTCCCTAGAGATTACTAGGAATAATACTGAGAGTGTGCCACCTAATTAACTGTTGGGTAGCAGGATAATATTAATGGGGACAACTTTACAGCAGGTTTGTGTGAACATGAGATTAATTATGGCAATAATTAATGAGGCTTTTATCAGTTACACAAAAGGAGATGTGACCATCAAGTAGTTCTTATCAGTGGTTTCTTCTCACAGAAAAAATCCCTGCAATAAACCCTGCAGAGTCTTTGTCCCTGAGATTCTTGAGAGCCTGAGGATGACCCAGGCTCCTCAAACAGAGATGCAGTACATCTGAGTAGCTGAAGGATTTTATTGATAGCTTTGTTTTCTTTTGCAATAACTTCTCCAGAAATAATGCCTCCTCCATTATGGACAGGATTTTGGGATAAACATTTACCTGGACTGTGAAATTTGTTAGTAGCTACAATTAAAACAAACAAAATTAAAACTAATTCAAAATACATTTCTTCTTACTGTTTAGTGAAGCCAAATATTATTATTTGTTTTACTGCTGAAATTTTCTTGGTTTTTAAAATAACGTCTGTCTAATACATTACATAAATTGTTTCCCTTTTGAATTATCGTACTGTTATAGACAGTCACAGGAGGACTTGAAAGGAAAGAAATTTAACTGTACAGAAGAAATGTTAATGACTTTTAACTCCAGAAGGAAGTTGAAATATGAAAAAGAAAGAAGAATGCTAGAGAAAATTGATCATGTATCTTCTCAGACAGTAGGGGGAAAAATGCTTTTTTTTTTTTTGCACTGGTTGTAAATGGAAAATAGAAATAGACAAGATTTTAAAGGTGCTATGGAAAAAAAATAACAACACCTTTCTGAGGTGTCAGATGTTGAAATAGTGATATCTGATGCAGGCATTTCAGAACTTTTCAACAAGAGCTCTGGAAATTTGTGCCACAGGCTTTCTTCTAACTCTATAGTGAAATCTCAGAACACTAGGCTTACTTTAAGGACAGCTTGGCATCATCCTGCTGGTTCTGGACTAGTCAAAGGGTGGATTAGCTGCCATCACCATGTGGCCAGCACGGTGCTCTAATCCTGGACACGGTCACTGTGCAGAACTGTGCTATCACAGCACTGCCTGACACAGACCCCACTCCTGCTCCTGGCTCATCCCTCCCACTGCCTGCCCACACCTGCCAAATCCCATTCTTGCATGGCTTAAAGGGAAACCTCTCATGGACTCTGCATCCCTCACCTGTTTTTGCTCACCTTTATTGTGTTGTATGCAGAGCTTTCCCTATATTTTTGTGTGTGAGGCTGATTATCTTTTGGGGAGCTATGAAAGAAATGTTTTTATTACTTTCTCAGTGACCTCAGGCATGTACAATTAAAGTAGTTGGTGCAGGACATGGACATTCAATATTCAGAAGCCTGTAGTGATCTCCAGTCAGCAGTGCACACAAGTGACAGCCAATGCAATAAAGTCCATCTCTGAAACAGAGCTAATACCTAAAAGAATCTCAGACTATGTTATTTTTGGTAGCCAGTTTTTCCTTTCATGATAAAGAAGAGTGAATATAAATTTCTAATCATATGATGAAGAAAATGTGCTCCATCTTCTGTGCAGTAGGGTGGGGAAACAGCAGAAAACAAATACAGAAGAATTTCTGACAACTGTTTAGACCTTAATCCTCTGTCCAAACTTTTACAGCACTGCCTGAGTAGCTCCTGCCATTTCACGCCAATAACAGTTTAAAATTTGTTGGCTTCTTTTTTTTTTCCATATTACTAAAAAGAGCAGCTATAAAATGAAGCCAGAAACAAAGTGTGACATATTCTGTACCAGGTAGATTCTGCTTGCCATATTAAAATTAATAGTACTAACACTGCTGACTTTAATAAAACCTGAATTTCCACATTGAATTCTATCAGTTCCCATGAAATATACAATATATCAGGGACTAAAAAACTACAGGAAATACCATACACACAGGACTGTCAGAAATGAAAAAAGCTTTAAAAAGGGAAAAAAGTTTTAAAGAGTAAAGAGAATACATTTTAAAAACTCAGTAAATAAGTTTTCAACAGCTCTCCTGACTATTAAGCATGCAGTATGCTTTGTGTACTATAAGCTTTTAAGAAAATAGCTACAGCTTTGAATCATTGCTAACACAGCATCCCTACTTTTTAGACAAGGAACAATTATTTTCTTCTCCTGCTACTCAGCTGCAGAAATAATGATGGAATTCTTACACTCTGGTGCTTGTTTTAGACATAAATTTTTTTCAACAAGGAGAAACAAGATGGGATGCCTTATTTTGGGGGAGGCTTTTATTCACAGCTCTAAATTTTGTTCTGTTTTGCAACTTGGCAGGTTCTAACCTAAATATGCAGCAAATAATTTCTTAAGGGGTCAGTACAGGTGAGTTAAAGACCCTCTGCTTCTCTTCAGCCATTTGGAGCTCATAGGAAAGAGGTATTTAAGAAATTGGGAAAGAGATATGTGACTTTATTCAGTTTTTATGACATCAAGTCCCTAACACAAAGAGTGAATAGAATGAAAAATGCATGACTTTCTTTTCCCTGCAAATGTAACACTTTTCCACAGTTATAATGAATGTTATTTGAAAGTATGTTATGCTTTTATCAGTAGCACTACAAGGCTTCTCAGCATGCATTTGAAAACAGTTCCATGTAAAACTTTACATCATAAACATTATTTTCGGGAGCATTTGACAACAGATTCTTGTAAGAAGTGATTTTTCTAAACTTTAAGTCACTCTGCTAATCATAAGGTATTTGCTTTTCTCTCATTTCTGAACTCTGTGTATAAAGGCGAGATTATAGAATGAGAAGTTTATATTCAGTGCATTAACTACTTTGCAACAACATGACCATGAAATATGCCGTGCTCTTCCCGGTCAGGAGCTGATAGCTGTGTGTTCCCAACTGGCACCTTTTACATCCTTTACTCTCTAAAACGCTGATGTAGTTATTTTCTGGATCCAGCCAAGCAGTCCCACAGGCTGTAGGATGCTTGGATGCATTCCCCAGTCCCACACTTCTGCTGGGCAGGTCCATTGTGAAGGATGTTATGGCCATGCAGGGCGCGTTCCCAGTCAGCTCTGCAAACATCGCCTGTTTGCCTTACAGGACATGGCCAGGCAGCAGGGATGAAACCTGCTGGGTTTGGACATGCTGGATAAGGAGGAACATCTTGAAAGGGGGAGGAGGGTTCAGTATTCTCAAGTACAGAGTACAAGACAAGAGACTTCTCAAGTACAGGAGGCACATGAAAGGTCAGGGCTTGGGCAGGGAGGGAGCTGGTTGAACTGGGACAGAGCAGAACCTCCTGTGGGAACAGGGAACTTTCCTGCAGCGGAGAGCAAGCTTTCAAGCTTTGGAGCATGACATTCTTAGAGATGCAGAAACACCGAGTATCGCTGTGCAAGCTACTGCCTATTGTTGGAATTTTGCGCTGATTTGCCTTTTGTTTGTTTTTCCTCTGCAGATTTTTTAGTATTGCTTAGAGACCATGTGGGGACATCAAAGATTCCTGCTGACTCCCGTGATGTACTTACCTGCCCTCTGCTTTTCTGTTGAGAGAGTCAGTCAAAAATCTGAGACAAAGCACATATGAATATTCATCCAAGAACTAATTCCTCCCTTGTGCCTGTAGTGACCTCTTGCATCTTACACAGGAAGCACAGGCTTTGAAGTATAAATAAAATTTACATTTACTGACCTAACACTGAGATGGTAACACCAGGCCAGGGAGCAGGATTGGAGAGTGAGCAGACGAGAGCTGGGACAGATGGAGTGTAACTCCACCAAATCATGGCTTTTGCTGCTTTGCCAGTGGAGGCTGCTGCCCTGCACAATCCAGTTGCCTGCACATAGTGGCTCGTATGGCTTTGTAGCTGCTGGTGGAGGTGATGCAGCAATAGCCTTACAGATATTTTGTTGTTCTGGGGGAAAGCCTAAATTGCCTGTGCCACAAAGCTGACCCTACTATCTTTGTCTGAACTTTCTTTAGTCTGCAGAGTCAGCTGTGGGAAATGTGTCTATCATGTTATTTTCATTTGAAAAGCTGAATTATCCAGACTTTTCTCCACATAAATATATATATCTCCTTTTTTTCTTTTATTATATACTTTTCCTCATATAGATGGGTGCCTTCTTGACTACTTCATGGATAAAATGGAATAAAAAACCACAGAAAACAAAAATTTTAAAAAAATTTCACATTAATCAGACCTGTATGTTTCTGATCCATGGTACTCTTTGCTTGGAAGAAATTATGTGAGGTTACTCTCTCTGCTATCATCCACAACTGGCTGTAGAGCCCAAAGTAGTTTACTTTCCATGTTTTAAGAAACTATTTTTTTATGTTAAACTAGAATTCCCTTTTTTCTTTTTCTTCCTGACATGTCCTTTTGCTCTGCCTTTTTGAAATTTTACCATAATACTCTGTACTAAGTGCTCCTTATCCTTAGGCTTTTGTTGTTTGGTTTGACAACCTTGAACTAAGGTGCATTAGGATTTTGCTGAAGAGGCCACCAGAAATATATATTTTTCACCTTTGGTTGTGAAGGAAAGTTTTCTGTCACAATGGAAAGGAATGCTTATTGCTCTGACACGTGACTGTACATATCACAACAAGCTCTCCTAGTCTCTCTCACATAAAAAACTCTTGTGGCTTACCTTGTTCAGACAGACTGTCTTGGTCGACCTCCTTGAAAGGAGGTTCTGCTATATCAGTCAGTTCTTGCCCCTCTTCAGCTTCACTCTCCACCTCTCTGGCAGGCAGGAGATCAGGTGTGGTGAAGCTTCCTGCCGTAGCCAGCTCCACTGGGGGCTCGTAGACGTCGGTGAGCAAGTCTTTGCCAGCAGAATCATCTGCTGGGGGAGGCAAATAGGAATCCTCTGATTTTGGAGGACTGCTGGTGCTACCCAGAGCACTGAAAGGCACTGTGAAGCTTGGGTGGTCGGTAGCAATAACTTGGGTGTATGGGTATCTGTCCTGGAATGGTTCTTTAGAGGGTTTGGTAGGAAAATCAGGTTCAGATGTAATAAAATTATTAAATTCTTCAGGGATGCTGATCTCTTCACTCAGGGCGGGGCTTTCAGTTGTAAATTCATCAACAAATACATCTCCTCTTTGATCCACTGTTGCTGGACTGGGATAACCTAGTGGGAGTTCCTCCTAAAAAAAGTTTTGAAAAAGCAGCTTTCATTAATATGATTGAGTTTCATTGCTAAAAAGGCAATAATCTTTAGCCACATGAGCTAGAAAATAGCTAACATGGAATCATATTATGGGTTGGGTTGGAAGAGACCTTAGAGCTTATCTAGTCACACCCTGCCCGCCATGGTGACATCTTCCACTAGACCAGGTTGTTGGCCAATGCCACATCCAGCTTGTCCTGGAACATTGACAGAGCTGGGGCATCCCTGACCTCTCCAGGCACCCTGTACCACTGTCTCACCGTGCTCACTGTAAAGAACATCTACCGTACATCTAACTTGAATTTCCCATCTTTCAGGTTGAGCCCATTATCTCTGTCCTGTTACTACAGTTCCTGAGAGAGTCCCTCTCCAGCTTCCCTGTAGGACCCTTTCAGATACTGGAAGGCTGCTATGAAGTCATAGGATGTGTAAAATGTTTGGCATGTGATGCTAATCACATTGCCTGTAATTTAAAAAATGAGCAAAGAAAGATGATCTTAACTAGCCCTGTAAACTTGTCTCTGTCTGTAATTAAGATCTACTACAGACCTGATGAGATACTGTTTACTTTGTAATTAAACCTGGAAAAGGTAATCAAAGCAGTAATATTCACCTGTAAATGCTCTAAACATTATCTCTGTTGCAGTGTAACAGCACAGCATTCATCCTTACAGCATGTACAAAAGGCATATATGTTATTCTAGCATAATGAACTTTTTGTATGTTTATGTACCTCTTAGCACTGTTTAATTTCTTTTCCTGTGGAGAAATAAATAAACATGAAAAACATTATTAACCTACCAAATCAGGGCCTGCCAGAGGAATAGTGACCACACCTTGGATATTATTGTCTAAATCACTAGGTGGTATAATGGTTTCTGCAAAAAAAAATAATCAAAAACGTTAAAGAGAGAGAGAGATAGCACAGAACACTTCAGCACCATCAGCACATTGAAAATTGATCTAAACACATAAACTCAATAAAAACCCCCAGTACTTAAATGATCTGCATCAAAAAAATTGCTTTTAAAAATCCATGTTAAGACAAAAAAAGCATCAATTCCCATTCAAAAGACCATTATGAAGAAAACAATTTTTTTATACACCATTCTTCATATGCTTTATTTAGCATAAATGAGATAGGTCTGCAGAGAGCTGAACCAAGGAGGAATGCTTAAAATCACTTGAAGTGTGAAGCCCTCAGTTAAAGCTGCATGGGCTATGATGACTCATTATATTGTGTTCATTAAGCCTCAAGTCATTCCAGTTTTACCCTGAGTCCACACCACTGTTAACGTCAGTGTTTTGGCTTTAGTGCTCGAGTTGCTCCTTTCATCTCTCAGAGATCTTAGAAGAACTTGCATGCAAACTGCTTTTTCTAAAATTGGTTATTAGAATTAACTACAGGGAGAAAGTTGATTAAAATATTTATTATTGAAGTGTTCTTTTTTTTCTTGGAACTTTTAATCTACATTAAAGCATGACACTTTCTTCTTACAGAAAGTATTAGTTCAACTGAATAATTTTTTTTTGGCAAGAAAAGGCTACTGTTTGCAAATGAAACACTGTAGCTAAAATTCAGTATGGGTTTTGAGGTTGTTTCAGTAAATACACATACAAAAAAATATTTTAAATTATTTTTCCCTCTTTTTTAACGCGTCTCCCCAAAAGTAGTTTGTTAGCTTTGCAAAAATCTTTGATAAACTAAAAAGGGGTATTTATTAGCTGGATTACTGAACAGGGTGCAGAACTTCATCTTCTGCTGGAGGCTTTTACACCCAGCTTGTCTTCTGCACTCCTGTGTTTCAGAGTGTGAGTGAAATACATCTTTACTGATTTAATCTTGGGTTCAAATGCTGTTTAAGGTGTCAATCTCCCTGATGTTTCTGAGAGGTTAGATGGTTTGCTTACAACCACGACAGAGCTTTCAGAAAGCTAATTTTATGTTAGGGGCAGATCTCACTTTTTTTCTTGTTAAAGACAGGAGACTGTCCCTACTGGGAAGTTAAAATGATACAGTGAATATTCATAGTATTTATCCTCTTAATGATCTTGGTGTGCAAAATATCTAGATTTTCTAAACAAAAAGCCAAGAAAAAAATCTTCTAACATGGTTGCAAGTTAGGCTGTATAATTGTAAAGACTCATTTTACTATAAAATATAACTTATTTCCCTACATCCTTTGGATGCTGTACAATACCAAGGAGAATGGGCTATGTCAGATGAAAATCTGTTAAAGAAACAAAGGACACCTTACTGAAATTGCATTAGTTTGGGAAGGCAAGATTCAGGCTTGTGTCTGGCACCTGCCACCTGCTTTACTGACCATCAGTAAACTGAAGTGTTCCAAGGTCCACTGGCAGGGACTGGTCTTCATGGAGTGCAGTGGCAACCAGCTGCTGAAGGTCTGTAACTGTCAGTTTAGTTGCTGATATTTCCCTCTCTTCAACTGGAGAAATTGGTATTTTTTCGCTTTCAACCTTATTAGATCCAATAGTTGAGATGTCATCTGCTGTGCCTTTGGTTTCTGAGCCATCTCTCTCAAAGTTCACCACGTATCGTGCTACTGTGCTGCTCGACCTGCAGCAGGGAAAGGTAAAAACACCCAGAGCAGCAAAATCAGGCACTGGCTGAGAAATGATTTTATACACAAACAAACAAATGTGCAATCATATTATCTTCTGTAAGAGTAATGCAAATTTACTTATTTCTAATGAGACCGTCACCTTCAAACTACTTTTCCTTCACCTAACCCCTTTTTTTTTTCCTATGCATAACTTTTAATAAGGACTCCCACATTGAAGAAAACTGGAAAAATCTTCTAACATAATCTAATTTAATATGACCACTTAGAAATCTGTAGAACTTCTAATGTAGTCTGAAGTCCTTGACTACTGATTCAAATAGCTATAAATGCACACTGGGGTTATTAGAAGCCATAATTGCATTAATTATTCAGGACCCTATGAAAAGGGATTAGATAGTTTATAAAACTGCAGATAAGCAAAAACCTTATCACAACTGAGACGATTTTTTCGCTGTTTTTCTATGAACAGCAAACTAATGTGGGCAAGCAAAGCACTTTTTCACAATGGGAGTTAGCTTTTCCAAGTCCAAGTGGGTGTGTATGGCCTCTCCCTAGATGTTCAGGTTTAACAGAAATCTCAAATATTCACCATTTTTAATACATCATACATGTTAAATTCACCTAATTAAACAAAAAATAATGAGTATGTTGTAAACATTTCTATTCCACTATGTTATTTTTTTTTTTTACAATGTCAAATAACTAGAGAGAAGAACTTCACTTTAGCATGTGCAATGCATTTGCATTTATATGACATTGCAAGAATTCAGGGAACACATTAGACAATTCTTCCTTCTAAAGCATGAGCAAAAGAGAAATTCTGGGAAAATGCTAGACAAATTATTCCCCAGCAGCACTTTTAAGCAACAACAACAATAGACTCTGTAGCTGTTTGTATTACCAGTGAAAATCTCTCTGCCTTTTATCAAGCACGTAACTGGTCTCTTTGCTATTCTATCTGGTTTGATAATGGAGACAACAAATCAAATTCTACATCCTTATTGGAAATATTGTGTACATGGGAATACAGCTAGGAAACAGCAGATCAAAAATGAAAATTTGAATGTAAAGTTTCCCTACTTATTTTTCACTTTCAGTATATGGCTGGTATAAATCTTTAGTCATATAAATGCGAATTTTCTTAGGTGAAACGTTTTCTTTCTTTAAGAGACATCCTGACAAAATTTGATTACATGAAACATTCAGATTAAAGTTAAAGCTAAACCTGACACTTTATTTCACAGATTGTATACTTAGGCAGAACACAACCAATTCACTTTGTCACATCAAGATAAAAACATTTACTGATTTATCTATGTGCATCATAAAATTATTAAAAACAATCATTTTAATTAGTCTATAAAACGATTATGAGTTACAGAAAGATTACCCATCTTTCTCCTTCTTCTGTCTTCATTTCATCACAGAATAAAGAGTGTGAGAAGGGATTGCAAAAGAAAGAAAAACAAAGATTCATGTATACCAGTAAATCATTTAGTCACACACATCAAAACCATCTTTTGACAATTTATCTTATCTTCTATGTGTCATCTATAATTTTTATCTCTGTGTCAAAATGACAGTCTACTCTCCATCTGTTCACTTTTTCCCTTCCAAACAATGGGAACCACCATGGTTTGTGTGGGGAAAGAGGAATTTTACTTTACCATGGCAGCTTGAAACATCAGCTTTCCTGCTCCTGTCATCAAATGGTGCAGTTTGAGCCCTGTCATTGCTGTTCTCTGTGGTGGCAATGGGCACTTGGGGCAGTGCTTTCCATGACCACGGTTACCACACACGATGCCTACTCTGACTGTAGTCACAGGGGTAACTTGAACCATTAATTACCTCTGGAAGACATGTCTATGTTGACCTTCTACATATAGCACCCATTTATTTTCCTTGGTGAGTTCTCCAGAATACCTGTGATGTTGTCTTTCTTCATTGCCTTGTGGGAAATGCTGCTAAAATATGCAGTACTATGGCCAAGGGACAATGGACAGCAACAGCCATCTCTGCTGATCTGTAGTTCCCAAAGCTGAATAAATTACTGGATAATGGGATCAATCAAAATTTTCACACTGATAAATGATCTCTCATACCAGCTAAGTCCAAGGTATGAAACCAGAATGGATCCCAGACCTCCTGGAGTCACAACTAGAATCAATTAAGTATTGCAAGTTGTAACTATGAGATGCTACTACAGATTTTCTCTGCTTGTACTGCAGAAGACAGCTTTTTGGTTTATTAATTTCAATATAAAAATATAAGGAACTAACTTTCAGACTATTTTTCTCTTCTCTCTCTTTTTCCCCAGCAATTTTTGCAGAAAGAAATGCTAGGAAGAAGGATGTTTTTGTCTAAAATTGCATTGCAATATGAGTGTTCTTCAACATGTATTAAATATTGCTACAAGTACTGAATGTTCCTGATGCTGTGCCATAAGACCACACACATTTGTCTTTTTTCCCCACTCTTTTTCCCTTTTTGCAGTTTCTTACTATTAGTTATTTGTTTTTCATTTGATTCTTTATGCAATGTCCTCCCCTTCCCGTATAGATTCTCTACTGAAAAAGTACACTAGAGGTTGTGTTAGTAGTAAACACACAAAGAAGCTAAAACTAAAAGAAATGTCAAGACAGAACACAAATTTACTGAAAAAGTGAAACTTTTAGAATTGTTTGAAAAGCCTGAGAAACAGCTACTGAACAAGTTTTATGTGTGTGAACATGTATCCTCCTGCAACCCTCTCTTGCCAAGGCACCTTCATTGTGGCTTATGAAGGGCAAAAGCATTGTCAGCTAAATAATCATCCTGCTCTATTTATCTTCTCATTTTAAAAAGTCCTTAATACAGGGCTGTTAACAAACAATTCAAAGAATTTATTGTATCCTTCAAGCTTCAGGGAATCAAAGCTACTCTTACTAAGTAATTCAAAACCTCATAGTCTCACTTTTTTGCACTTCCTGTCATATTGTCCCTATGATATTCCCATAAAATTCCTGTCTGTTTACAGCAACACACACCCCACTGTTCAACAGGTCTCTTGCTTTTTGAGGACAAGAAGGAAGAACCCTAGGAGCCAACAAAAAAGAAAGCCCCATTTTCTTACTTACTTGAATCCTAAGACGCGGATTTCTTTGAATCCTGGAAGTTTCTCAAATATTTTTTTCATCTATAGAAAGCCATAAAGATAACAAAAAAAAATCAGCATAACATCTATGAGTAAAAGGCAATCACAAATTGACTGCCTAAATCACAAATTGACAACTTTTTTCATGTTTCAGACAGAGCTTTAGAAAACAGTCTCAGCTGTGCTCTTTTGGGTACCATAATTGCTCAGCTTAAACACAATATTTGCTTTGCATATACTTGTTGTATTACCTGTCAATAGGCAAAAAGAAGCACAAAATATTGCTTTTCTTAGTAATGTAATTATGCAAACAAGTGATAATCTATTTCATAGCACAGTAAGTAAAACAACATGAATCAAATGGTTTTCTCATTTTCAACATTTTTGGTTCATGAATAATTTTGTGATTCAAGTCACCTGTAAATTGTTAATTATCTAGAAATATTAAGCAACTGCAGATGTGTTTAGATTATTTGACAAATCATTTAGAAATTAAACAGTTTTAACTGTCTTGTACAAACAGAATAACAACACATTTTTAATTCTAATATTAACAATAGTACAATTACAAGGTTTTTAATAGAAGAGGCATTTTATGTGTAGTAAACAATGTCTGCAGGCACTTTTGTCTGAGGGTAATACTGAAAAGCTTCAGAGAAACCATTTTTGCTAGCTCTGCCAGCTCATCCGTCACCATTTCATTACACATATCTGGAAGTGAACCAGGAAAGTGTAAGAGCTTCCACTAAGGAGTACTCATGAACCTGATGAGAAGCTTTAGTTAATTTTACTATGAAAACCTTTTGGGAACCTCAAGTCATTAACTGCTATCAGTTAAACTGATAGCTAAACATTCAGTTAATATTATTAATTGCATGAAAATACCACAGATGTTCCAATTCTTACATAAACCATGGTAATGCACAATTAGTGTATGTCCTTTGAAGAACCGTTCAGACAACAGTAGCTAATTACTTTTAACATTTATATTACGTTTCTCATTAGGTTTATTGTAGAAATTAAATTATGACAAAGTGCTGTCCCTGAATTCCTGATTAAATCTGAACAATGTTCCTAAAGTTATTCTGTTCATCAGTTATCTGAGGCTTCTGCTGATGTCACAGATGTTGGCCTGTTAGCTTGGTGGCTGAATAAATGGCTTAAATGAGGGGATAAGCTGATACTACACATGAAGGAAACGTGAAGGTCTTTAGAAAACAGGAATGACCTGTTTAAAGTGAGGGCAGTAGATTCTAATCCTATTTTGTGGTGAAGGTAATTTCACAGTATGAACCTCAGCTAAGGTACAAAGTCAACATTTTTGCATTCACTAAGCGTCCCTACCTGTAGCTGAAATTTGGCAGCTAGCTGTTGGTACTCCGGGGAGCTGGGGTCACTAAGTTCAGCTGTGTACTCCTGATCAGTGAGAGTGACACTGAATTCCACCATTTGCTCCACAGGCAGTTCAGGGACTGCATTTGTTCCCAGCTCCTGGGAAAGAAAAGGCAAGGACAAAAAGGGAAGAAATAAAACTAAGTGATTTTTTCCCCTCCACAATTCAGTATTTAATAGGTAGAAATGCTCCCATTTAAGCCCACCCCCAAAGTGGCTTTCTGAACTGTATTCAACAAAAAGGTGAAAGTACCTAAGTGTATCTGTTGGCTTAATTCTTGTCTTTGCAAACAAGCTTCTATTACTTAGAGGCAACTTGACAGTTACCTCTTTCATATTCATAAACAAACATGAGGAGAATCAAGCTTTTCTTGCACAGAGCCTGTTACCAAGTTTTGGTACCATCATCATAAGGTCATATAGCTTTTTCACGTTCAGAGGTTTGCATTTGTTTTTGTTTTTTTTTTTTCTGAAAATAAAATGGAATTATCCCTATCCATGATACCCCTTTCTCATGCAGTTGACTTTGCTGCTATGAAAAGTTGTCTTATTTTGATTGCTGTTTCCCAACAGTATTTGCATCTTTTCCCTCCACTGTGAGGCCACAGGTGTGTGCTGAGACCACAGCAGCCAGGACAGGGAAAACAGCAGCCCCTCCCAGCACCCTTCCCCTCTCTCAGAGGCATCTCTTGCAGCAGGTGCAGAGGGACAGTCCCCAGTGCCCTGCTGCCTGGCTGCTCTGAGGAGACAGCAGTGGAGAACCCTCTGACAGCTGGCTGGTCAGAAAAAGGCAAGGCAGGCCCCATCCTATCTCCCGTGTTGTGGAAAGCCCAGCAGGTACACTTTTTCGGCATTATTTAATGAAGAGCAGTGTTACAAAACGGTGCAAAATAGGCAGCAGGCCTCTCCTTAAATGAATTAAAACTGCCTAAAAGCTGCTTGCCATGCTTTTGTACTTTCTACGAGATACTCAAAAAACGCCATGCCCTACTCCAGTATATAACAGATGCTAATAAACCCCTTTAGTCCTGCTAGCTGAAACAGAGGGGAGCACTCGTGGTTTCTAAGCGCTGTTTGTAAGGTTTCTCCCTGTTTCCTGTCAGCTGAGCTCAAAAGGAAAAGGTGAGTGAAGAAGTGGGTAGGAGCACAGGCTGCCCTCACCTTCACAGGAGCCTTTGTGTCGTTGAAAATTTCGTTGAGCAATGTGCCATTAGGAGCATACGGAGAGAGGGGTGTGCCAGGAGAGCCTGTGAGCAGGAGGGAAAGAAAGAAAAGTCAGGAAAGAACAGTTTGCACATCAAAAGTCTTCTCCTTTGTGTGCTGGTCAGGTGCCAGCTCACTGGAGCAGCTTGAGCACAAGCCTGTGCTGGTGGAAGGCGGCCATGACTTAGGGTGTGGGTAAAGCCACTGCATTTTATACAATAGAGAATCTTTCTTCCAGGTCAAGCATTGTGGTGTGGGTGTGACTGAAGGCAAAAATGGGACTGTGCATCAATGAAATTGTGTGAGTTAATAATATTTGGTAATTTCCTGTCATACCACATTGTATATCACTAAGTGCCTAAGCTTAATTTTGCCAATTGAGATCTTTGTCCCTATGACAGCCATTTTTTTTTAGGGCTCAATTTAAAGTAACAAGAGACATTGACAGAGTTTTCCATGTGGAGGCAAAATTACCGTGCTGGAAGTCTTTCCTCATAAGTTTCTGTTATATTTCACAAGAAATATAACAATGGATTCTCCTTGAACCAAAATTATCATATTTACAGCTTTTTATCACTGTGTACATTGCTAACATAATTTTAAATAATTGTAATGCATAACAGGGTTGGAAGGCCTAATTGTAATAATCTGATAAATTTATTGTATTGGCATCACTCTGAGTTTCTTGCTTGTCAGTCTTTATTTGCTGTTCTTGCTTATTTTGGTTAACAAAATACAGTAGCTGACATTCGAAATGGTATCTTATAATTGAAGAAAAATTAACACTTTATTATCTAAGTTTGAAACTAGGTAAACACATACATTTGAAGGCAAAATTTGAGTGCAACATTGGAATAGCAAATACATTGTAAAGTGATAAAAAAAATTCTTCTCAAAGATTATTTTTCTAAAACATTTTCACTCCACTGAACTTGTCATGCTTCTAGAACATTCATTAAATTATATCTCTCTAAGACCTAAGAATCATTTGCCTTAGCAATTTTATTTAACAGGCAGACACAGAGCAAACAGATTTGATTTTACCTGTAGAAATGGAGGGAATGTCTTCCACCTTTTTGCCTCCTGTTTTCTCTGCTGATATTTCATCTTTCCTATCAATCAAATGAAAATGAATGATTTAATTATCTGCATATTGTACCGGCAATGACAAAAGTGTAAAAAACCAAAAAAACATAGAAATGATCCCTATATTAAGTGTAGTTTAAATGAGAGAAATTACCTCCAATAGAATATTTTGTGACCTGATTAAACAGGCAGTGGAGCAGCATAAGGACTAGCAATCCTGTCAGCAATCTGCTCATGAGGTTTTGTGACAGATTTTATCAATGCCACCAGAGGGATGGGATCACAGAGATTAAATCAGTGCACTGGGTCTGATTATTTTTTACTCTTGGAAGTCAGTGAAGGGTTGACCACTGTCTAAAATGGAAGCAAGATTTATTGTACATCACCTAAATCAGCCTTTGTCTTCTTTGCTATTTCTCATCCTATCAAGGCAGTTCAGTGGGAGCTTTGGGATTCTTCCAATTTTAGAGCCAATGGACATTTCAGGTTCCAGGTGTGTTTCATATGGTGGGTGTGGTGTGAGAAAATAGTGGGTGGGCTTATTTTCAGTTGTCAGGCTGCATTAGAGTACCAAAAGGATGCTTCCAAATAGTCATAGTATCAAATCAGATTCCTGATTCCAGATTATTTTGACATGTGGAAATGTTAGTGTTTGCTTCTGGATATAGTATTCATGGTTACTGCCTACTATGGTTCCCAAGGAGGACAGCTAAATCTCAAGTAAGAATATGGTGGGTATGATGTATCACAGGATTTGGTTTGGTTTTGTTGATAATGATTTTCTGGTTTGAGTTTTATAGTCATGTTGTGATGAATAAATTTTTAATAGCTACTGTTAGCTTGCTTGAAAAAGAGAAATAGTATATATCTCTAAGTACATTTTAAAATACATAGATGAATTAGCAATTCTTTTACTTGGAACAGAAATTATTCCATAGCCTTAAAACCAAATTATTATTCATTTGTAGCTTTTGGGAAAATTAAGGTTCTTAGATAAGGATCTTCTAAGGGAAACTTTGAGATTTTCTCTCATGAAACTGGGAAGTATAATTCCTCAAATTTTGTACAGTGCAAACAGATGGAGTATTTGTGAAAACTGGTATGAATGAAGGAACTAAGGGCAGTGCTAATGTGCAGTGTGGTTTTAACTGAGACAGCAAAAAGCTTGTAACATAGACAGAAAATGTGTCTGAGCTGCATTTCTGTACAGGAAGAACCTAGATGTTTAATAACATAAATAAAGAACATGAATGAATGACAACTGATTTACCACATCCTCTGAATATCTTGCTTGGTGAGAACCAAAGTATTATATGCAGTGTTTTCACAGTGTTAACTAGTTATGTGTTGTATCTGTACCTGGAGACTGATTTCTCTGCATGACATCTAAAGAAGATAGAAAATATTTTCTAAACCATACAGTTGTAAAGACTAAGTCCAACCATGCATAATCATTGCTGTCTGTATTTCCAGCTAAAATACAAGCTATTTCATGGAATTTACTTCACCTTCTTGTGTCTAGGGAAAACAGTACTGTTCACGAAGAACCTAAGAACTCTGAGATCAGTCACTTCACTTAATGTCTTGCTGCTTGCACTAGCAGCAGGATGAATGAAAAAGCCTCCCTTTGGACTTCCAGGGGCATTCAGTTAGGCCCTACATTATTAAAAAATGCGTCAGATCTCCCATGTTGGAATGAATTAAGGTACATAAGACCTCTGTGATCATGAGACAGTGTAACCTATGAATGGAAAAGATTATTTGCCTGAAAATCTCTAGAAAATCAGTGAAAACACAAAGGAAAAAAACCCAAGATATCAATCAGAAGTTGTGGACAACGATTTATCTGGCTGCACTATAGTATTAATATACAGAAAACCAGAGTTCAGCTTTAATCCTGCCATTCTCCAACTCCTGAATATTGCCAGGAGCATATGTTTTCAAAGAGTTTACAGAAAAAAGTATTATGTTAATTAACGCTGTGATGATGTATAAAAGTACAGGAGAAATCTTAAGTGAAGGCATAGAGTTTTCATATTATTGTTTATTGTAGCCTCTCAACTAGACTTTTATTAAGCTGACTTTCCTTTTGAGAATTATAGCAACTTTTGTCACACTCCCAATCAGCTCTAGCCTAATGCAAAGCCATGTCTGTCAGGGTTTCATGCTCACATTAGTCTGAGAAAACACTCAGTGGTGTCTCAAAATGAACAGGCAACTCAGATATTTGGCCATATCCATTATTTGTGATTGAATTACTGTGTCCTGTGATATATCCAGTATACACACCTCTCACAGCACACACCAAATACGCCACAATGCTATCTGATTATCTGCTCACATCCACACACATCTACACATAGCTTTTCAAAGAAGGCAGTAACATCAAGTGGCAAGGTTCTACTTGTGCTACTTACCTTTCCTGGAAGGTTCTATGTTTTACTCGCTGCAAAAAAATTAAGAAAAACAGCATTTTACTAGTGGGTGTATCCAACCATTGAGCCTGTTAGCTCTTTTGTTTACTATACTTTTATGTTTTCATTCTAATACATGCCCCCTCCTTTTCCTGAGTGATACTTTGCCCTTAAATAAGCAGGTGGGGAGGGACTTGGAAGTCTCTCCCAGTTTCTAAACAAATGCCAGTAATCCTTACCCGTTGAATTATTTCTAGGTGCTCTTGGGAATTGCTGAAGTTTTTGCCAATGTCGAATATGCAAAAGGTTTCCTTCTGGCAGGCAGTAACCCAGTTCTGATATTCAGAAGTATCAGGAATCCGATCCAGAAAAATACGAAAGGCTTCCCACACAGCTTCCTGGCAGACTGAGTAAGAAGAAAGGGGCTAGGGATAGATGCTTTGTACCAAATAGTAAACTTGAAAGCCTTTTAACAGTGATTTGGTTACACACATTCATCACTCAAGGTGAAGGAACACAAACTTCTTCAAAATGTTGTTTAAAAATTCTTTTAGAGAAGGGGATTTTCAAACTTATTAGAAAAGCCATTTTAACCAAAACTTGCTAGTAATTTAAAAGCTGTTGCCTTTAGCGCTTTACTTTGCAAAAATTCATTACTGTGAGATGGGACATTTATTTTCAGTACTTGATACCTGCTTTGGCTTAGAGTGAGTTCATTATCTGCATTATCTAAAATATGGGTGTCTCTGAAATTAGTGCAGTAAGTATACTCTAAACTTGCTGTAGGGATGTACTCACCTAGCTGTGTTAGGGCCCCTCAATAATACCTCAGGAACGACCTGCCCTCCCAGTAGAGCAGCTGCATGTGGAGCAGATGTGGTCAGGTTATTAAAAAGGAACAGGCTATCTTTTGAAGAGATTTATTTATTATGAGCTAGCAATTAAAGCTACTTTCTATCTCCTTTTTCTTGCAACTCTCTGGTATTTGTTTTTCTGAGCAGTTACTGCTGAATAAAGATATACCATCTGATGATAAGTAATCCAGTTACCAGATAAATCTGACACATGACCAATTGAGGAGGCATTGTAGCGTGTTCTCCCAGTTTGCCCCACATAAGAGACTGTCCTCATGGTGACCTAAGCTATGATGTGTTACTTCAGAGTTGGTATAAGGTCACAGTATGCTCAAGTATCCAACAGCAGCTGTCTGAGCTCCTACATCTGAGCTGTTTTGTGTTGTGTATTCATCCCTGGAAGCATGGAATGCATATATATGTAAAAAAGATTAGAATTGTCTAAATATTCTTAGCAGAAAAAAAATCTCTAGAGGGCTGATATGATCCACAATTTTTTTTCTGTTACAAATATATCATGGGAATTGAAGGAGGGGAGATCATCTCCTAGGCTTTAGACACAGAAAAGAACCTGAAAGTATATATCCAAAACAAAATGAAGGTAAGATTGTCCCACAGGTGGGTACAGAGTCTCAGACTCCAGCATGGCTACCAGAATGCCTTTTCTTGAAGGATTGTACTGTGGTTACAGATTCAAGGATGATGCTTGTATCACCACATTTGCAAGTGTACCTTTTTTTTTTCATTTATAAGTTTCATCAGATAAATTAACATGCTCAGCTGGGAGGGCAGAAGTCTTTGCCAGAAGTTTTGATCTTTCCTTGAAGGAAATTTTTTTTTACGTTTTGATGAAAGACATTGTAATGGGAAATATGCAGTTGTTCAAGGGAGCAGAAACATCTTTTTGTGAATGAGTGTACAAATTATTCAGCTGCAGAGGGTGTTTTGTTGCTTGCTTTTTGGGAAGTACTCCAGTTTCAATTGAAGAACTGGATGTCACCTGCTTAGAAAATTTTGCAAATGTAGGACACTGCTGGGGAAAAGGAGTATAAGTTTAAACCTTCTTGCACTACAAGACTTACAGAGTCCAATATCCCAGCTGATGTACTGCTCTCCAAAAGAATGGTAGTACTGTCATATTCACTTTTTTAAATGAAAGGGTCATAGTTACAGTTTTTTGAGTTCAGATACCTGTCTGCTTTAGGATAGCTAGTTTTCAGCCCAATCAGGGAGTTTAGGGATTTTCAGGATTAATTTCTATCTAAGAAATGGTTTTTGGATCAGCCCCTGTGACACATTTCAGATTTCTGTCTAATGCCCATCGGATGCTACAATGGATACCAAATATTTTTATATCTATATACAGACAGTGCAGTTCTCCCATGCTGCCTCTAGCTGCTCCATGGCTACTGGAGTAAAATTTTTGCAGCTCTACAGCCTAGAGGGAACTAGTTGGCTCCCTGAAAGAGAGCTGAGGAGCAACCAAGTGACACAGATGAATGTGAATGGATGTTGTCTGATAAAGAGGAAAAATAGATAAGTAAAGGTGATTTAGGGAGTAGATGTTGCCTTAGATACTTGTATCCCAGAAATCTGACTAGGTTTTAGAATTAACTTTGGACCATCCATCTGCGGTGCAAACACACACATTTTTCTAATACAAAATAGAACAACTAGAGGATGAAAGACTGGGAGGGGTAGATGAAGGAAGAGAGAAAATTGGACCAAAAATTGGAATTATTACTCGATAGGCTTTCTGTAGGCAAGGGGAGTAACAAAAGAGCTGGGAAAGCTAGTTGAGAAAGTCTTATTTTTAAAATGTCTCCAGTATTTCTCCTTCCCTAAGCTTTTTTCATGACTTGCTGTTTATTATCTCAGTGTTTATTATATACCAACACCGCCATAGACTTAATGTAACTACAGATACACCAACATGTTTGTGCAATGACCATTTAATATTTCCAATGTTTGTCTTAAATTGGTGCTATTGATTTTAAATAGCAATGATGGTATCTGCTCTTTTGAGAAAGGTGGGACTTCTTTCAACACTAATACGAACATAATTTGGTTTTCATGTTCAGCCATGCTAGAACAGCGTGTAATTACTCTGAGTTCATTAGCCCTTTCAGAGCACTGTTTTATTTTTCTTCTGGTAACTCTATCTTGAACCCTGCTGGTGCACATGTAACATTTGAGTATCTGTGTAAAAATAAAGCATAAAGTCAATAGTACATACACTGCTCAAGAGTGAAGAACAAGATTCTGGAAAATTACTGTGTTTCCTCACTTAAAGGAAAGACTTTGAAGGAGGAAGTATATACTACAATAATCATCTTACCTCTTAATCTATAGTAAGCTTGGTGGCTGGCTAGAATCTGCTTCACTGATTCTTGTGGACAAACTTTCACACCAGTTGAGAAAAAAGATGACCTCTTTGTTCGGTGTTTTGCCATGTCAAATATCCGCCTTATGGTCGATATCCTGGACCTCTTTGTTGTTCTTTCTGTTTTGTCTGACCCTGAGGTGACTGCAAGATGTTTGGCATCAGCACGGTTTATTTTATTAGGAATCTCTGTAAAAAAAAGAAAAAAACCAAGGAAGTACATAAACATACTTTGCCTAGGCAGTAGGTATCCAATACAAATTTGTGTCTTGAAAATGGACATGAGCTTGAGAATTTTTTTTGTTACAGTATAGTGGAGTCACTGCATTGATTGAATTATTGTGCTGAGAAGTGGCCTTTGACCACATGGGGGAACTGAGGCTCAAGTGACTTGGTAACTAATTTCCATGTATTTCAACATGTGACCCCAGGACACAGAGGGTAAAAGTTTCAGAAGCTCCAAATCTTGTTTTCAAAAGTGACTTTGGATTAGAGCCACAGAAGACACTTAAGTGCTTGAACTTTGTGCTAGAGCATCTCATTTGTGAGCATATCACCCTGTAGGGAAATTTACAGTACAGTGATAAGTAATGTCTACAATAGCAGATAAGTAAAATTGGAAATAGTTGTACCTGAAGTCTTTAAAATCTTATCTTTCCTTTGGGCTTCAAGGAACATCTCCCTCCAAAACAGGTCCATAACCTTGAAGCTATCTCAAGAACAAGACCCTGAAACTTCCAAAAGTTGAAGAGGAGTTTTATTGCATTTGGGAAAAGAAAGACTTCTTTCCAGTCTCTCTTTTTCTCTGCAGTCCACTCCTCTATCCTTCCCTCACATAAACTGAACTATTAACCAGAACAGACTATGATTGTTTGCAACTGGATGATAGGTGTTGTGAATACTCTGGCATCATATTTCAATAAACCTTTAAATGTTCCTGAAAAAGTGGAACAGCTATAATAGAAAAAACTGAAATCAGTGACTAGGAATTGAACACTTAGGATTAAATTTTATTTATGAAGCAATTCAGTTATGAAAAATGGAAAAACTTCTAGGCTGTCAGGATAACCTCAAGTGTAGGAACCCCCATCATGAAAATTCAGGACTCATCTGGTTCCACTTCCTAAGTATTTGTGTTGGAGTATTACATGACATAGCAGCTAAATTTAATGTGAGAAAGCTAATGCTAAAAATAGTATATAAACTACAGATTTAAATGAGCTGAAATACAGCTTTTTTGTCACCCATGTGACAGGAGCAATGAGTGTCTTTTAGGTTATCTTCCAAAATTTTGTGTACATGTTAATAAAGATGTTAAAGTAAATTTGGAAACACCCCTTTTTGGTTATAATTTGATACAGTGATTACAAGTGAAAAATAAAGAAAAATATAACCAGAATAGAAGACAATTTGAAAGAATTAAAAAACTTTAAACAAAGGTATGTGTGTTCCTGAATCCTGATGAATCAAATGAACAAATTACTGTGAAAAATGGTTTAAAAGCTTCTAATGGAAGAATAAGGGGAAATAATAGGGTTAAAATGGAGTAAGTTCAGTAAGAGTAGGACTATCAAGAAAAATAAGAGTAAAAATTATCAGTTTTCTAGAGAAAGAATAAATGTCATACTGAATATAACAAACAATAATTATCCTGTTCTTAGGCAAATCAAGAGAAAAATAAAGAAGGTTAAAAACACATAATCTTGACACTTTGGAATTATGTTAATTAAATGTTTAAAGAAAAGTGGGCAAATAAATGATAAGAGAAACAATTGAAAAACGTACTTTTATAAAAAGAGTAGCATGTGTGATGAAGAATGGGGAACATTCTACCGTGTGTGTCAGTAGACATATATATTTATGTCTATCTATATATTTCTCAGTTCTTATTAATTTCCAAATGAACATCCATTGTTTACTGTGTAGAAATCATTGCAGTAATGTCTATATTTTGAGGTAAGTGATCCTCTGATATGGAAAAAAAGTTGACTGCTTGATTGTGATAAATATTTTCTGGAAGAAAGGAAGTTATAAAACAAAGGCAGTAGGTGATTGTTATTACTTTTTAATGCATGCCAGAGACAGTGACCTGCAGCCCTATAACTGCCTAATTGTTGCAAGATAATTTAAAATGATGATGCAGTCAAATAATGTTTGACGTGAAATGAAATGGAAGCAATTTTTACACATTACTATCAGGTCATGAATCATAAACTGTGTAAAGGGAATTTCCCCTGTGAAAACACATCGTTGGATTCAACAGAATCCACAAGTGGCCAAACCCTGAGTAAGCTGAGACACTGAGTTATTTGAATGTTATAGGGGATGAGAGAAGACAATCCAATGCCATTGAAATCTCAAAAGAGACTCCTGAAATCCTCTAGAAGAGAGAATCAAAAATGCACATGGAAAGCAGCCAGTTAGCAGCAACCAGGTCTGTTACCTTTCACAGGGTATATTAACTGTGATAGACCAGCTGCCCCTGCAGCCCAACCAACTGGGGCAGAGGATTTTGTCACTAAGCTCTTTGATAGCTTTTGCATGGAGCAGAGGCCTTTCTTGAAGGATTTGCTGCTTCTCCAGGATTTACCTCTAAGTCTTTAACTTGAATTAAGAATTATACTATTTGTAAAACTGAGAAAGCATATTCTTCTCAAATGACTATTTTAATGATTTCAAAGTCTCTGTGTTAGAGCTTCTCATTCCGAGAAGTGAACAGATATTTATTTTTCAAATTTTTTTTCTTTTCATTCTTTCCCGTTCAATTTTTTTTTTCTTTTTTTTTTTGGGATCTGCATCTAGAGTATATCTATTGCAGTAGGTTTAATTTAATTTATATCTTGTGATTAGTAAATTTCTCTTACTAGAATAACTTTTATTATCATAATTATTTGAAATCACTTTTTTGTTAAAGTAAAATTTGAAGTGGAGAAAGCATTAGCCTTTCCCTGCACATGATTGTCCAGCATGAATTTCCTAATATTTGCTAATTGTGAATGGAAGAAAACTTGCCATTAGGCATAAGCATTTCCTCATAATTCTTCAAATCTGTGTTTTCCCCTGCTTTTGCAGAAATTCTGAACTGAGAAATTTTTACCTAAGCCTCACAGATGTTTTAGCCATATACTTTACTAAAATATTCCTACATCTATACGTTTTTAGATGCCTTGATTTCAGTGCCCTGGGCTAAAAAAAATAAAAATAATCAAAAATACACACACTGTTATGAAATTGAATCCACGGCTATTAGTTGATCCCTTTTCTTTTTACTGTGCAAAATAGTAATTGAATAAACTGGAGCGATGCAAATTTTACAGGTATATAATTTGATGATGTAAATAATATAAATAACACTAGGTTGGTTAACTTTTCTTAAAATAAATAACATTTGTAGTTTTTCTAATTATTTTTTTTCTGATACAACCACATGCAATTAAAATATTCAGTATTTACTGCAAATATACCCTGCCCATTTTGACTTTTTATTATTTAAGCTCTGTTTTTTTCACAGAGGTGACTGTCTCAGTTTTACTTTTAAAAGATGTGTTTAAGTTTTTTGCTTTTCTTCAATAGTTCTAGGGCAGAAGGACAGATAATTGTAGAAATCTGATAATGTTTTACTCTACAGCTAATCTCCAAGATGCCTTAAACAAAGTTCTAACTCTCCTTTATTCTCACATGAAGGAATCTACACCATGTCCAAATTTTCCAGGTGATGTACTTGCAGAAAATATTGAGGTAGTTTTACCAAGGTTGTCTACAGAACCACTGTTAGCTGTTATTAAATTCTGGAGTTCCTGAGATCTAGTCCTGAACTTAGACAACGATAAAAAATTTTTTTCAAAATACCATAAAGAAATTTTCAAAATATGATACAGCAATCTAATTCATATGGGATCCAATCAAAGCGTTTTGAAATCCATACCAATCTCTCAAGTGCATAGTACTGCTCTTCAGGTTTGGTTTCAGGCAGACAAATGGTATTCATTTCACATATTAAAAATCTGAAATTCTTGAAATTAGGCCAGGTCTCTCCTCTGTGTCTCTTGAGACCTTCATTATCAAATTTATTCTCTAACTAAAATAACAAGACAGGAGGAACAGATTTCAAAAGTTCCTATATGTTCTTAATAATATGCATGTCAAAAGAGGAAAAGTACATCATTAATAAAATGGATTCTAGAGAAAAAGAGTTTAAAGTTATTCAGATAATTGGTCAGCTTTTTTTATTTTTATTATTTTTAATTTGCTTTTATAAACACAGGAGCAAGAGGGTCTTATATATTTTTGTGCTAATGGAGTGGATGCTTCTCTATTTAGATTTATTAATTTCTCTCTTAAGTACTAGTTTGGAAGGCCTCAAATTTTGAAGTAGTTGGAGTTGAAAAACTACATTTTTCAGCAATATGGACCATCTCTGTGTAGGAACATTTATCTACAGCATTATTTTGCCAGTAAATGTTTATTTTTATTTGACCTGAGAAAATTTAGATGCTGTTGGATATTAAGAGAATAATTAAAAATATGGTAGCTAAAGATTTGCCAGCAAAATTCAAGGTGACAAAATCATTGTAGTCTGAATAATTCATCATTAAAATCATCAAAAGGTTTGAAAAAGCAGATTAGTCTGAAAAATCAGTGTATCTTCTTAGGATAGAAAGGAATTTGATTAACAAATATGACATTGCCTGCACAATAAAATAATAATTACAAGGCTTGTGTAAAGGGAAATATTGAAATACAATGAGAAAAGCTTATCAGGAAGGTTAATTCAGCAAAGATCCATGAATATGTAGAGGTTAAATTTATAGTGGGGCCAACATATTGTTGATAATTGAGCCAGTAACAAAAGCATGGCTGACTAGAAGTTGATCTTGAGTTTTCTTAGTGGGCTGATCAATGTAAGCACCAGATGGAACATAGAAAGTACAAGAAGGTAAAACCTGGGCCCCTCACCTAGAGGCACTCTCCTCCTGTCCTGGCAGCAGTGAGCATCCCACATTCT
Organism: Parus major; assembly: GCF_001522545.3. Lineage (NCBI taxonomy): Eukaryota > Metazoa > Chordata > Aves > Passeriformes > Paridae > Parus > Parus major. The sequence goes on along the minus strand of NC_031770.1, from coordinate 81,995,872 downwards.
AATGGCACCAGCCAGTGACACACAGGGTGCCCATGACATGTCCTCTCCTTATATTCCTTTTGAAATATTTTTTTCCATGGCATGTTTCCTGAGGTCTGTTGCATGGGAAGAGCCTTTGTAGGGTCTTAGTTGATCAGGGACAGATTAAAATATGGCATGGCTTTATCACCAAATGATACCTACATCCTGTGTGCAGCAATCTCTATCTTCCCATGCAGGTGTGGAAGTAGAGGTTTTATTCTTGCTGATGTTCAGGGCTGCTTTGCCAGTGCTTTGTCAGATACTGTTACTTCGACTGTGTTTGCTTTGCATTTCCAGATGTGTTTTCACAGCCATAAACGCTCACAGTTTTGAATAGTTCAGGGTATGGAATTCCATACTAGAAAAATTAATGCTAATATTTAACCTCCTCAGGTCTTGTCTGAGATCTCAATGCCCTTAAACCCAAGGTAATATGGCTTGCTTGAACTTATCTTCACATCCAATATATTATTGAACTGTTTTTAGTGCACACAGGGAAAGAACTTTGAAAAGAATTGCTGAGGGTCTCAGCCATGATGATTGTTGCATCCTGATGGGTCTTATCTGGGCTGTAACTGGGGTAGCTGAGGCACAGTGGGGAGTTCACTTTGGATCTCACTATGCCTCCATTTCCAAAAAAGAAAAGAGGGCTAAGATATATATTAAAAGTAAGTAATTTTAATTCCTCATAATAAATATGGACAATGAGCTTGGTAATTCTTGTTTGGTATGTTTGCTTTGTAAATTCTATTCTTAAATGTGACTAAACAGTAACATTGCCTATGGAATGAGGCCTGGATCTTTAATTGTGGCAATTCTGTATCTATAGAGGACAGGTCCAGGCTTCCAGTTTGGAAGATCCTGCATCCAGCTAGCTAAAATTCACTCCTGAACTTCCTGTACAAGAACCCCAAAGATGATGGATACACACTCAGCACTGTAGAACCCTCCTGTACCTACTAATATATCATATTATGCGAGACTCAGCATCACCTTTACACATGAGGGAGGTGCCAGGCTCTGGGTGTGCAGTGGAGACTTTATCCAAAAGACAAAATATGCCTGATCCCTGTATCTCTTGTAAGGATTCAGCATGAAAAAACATCACCTCCACATATTCAGAAGCCGTACTCAAGCTGACTGTGACACAGAAGAGAAGTTGCAGTCTGCTGCTTATTAGGCAAGTTCTGTAATTTTCAACTTTTGAAGGCTATGTTCATTTTAAAAATTAGATCTGTACCAAGGGGTTTCCTTCTCAAGAATCCAGAAAAATGGTGGGGTTACATAAATCCTGCTTCTTTGTCAGAAATGCAGGACAATGCTTCTATAAATGCCTGTGAAAGGTGAATAATCACATATGTTCACATAGTGCCCTAGTAAGGTAAGTTTCCCATGAATTTTTGTGATACATTCCCATTGTAACCCTTATGTTAAAAATACTAAATGTTTGTTTATAATGAAACAACCTACACCTCAGAACATATATGGAAATAAATCTGAAGAAGAATGTGATAAATTATTCTTTGATATTATCAAATTATATATGATATAAACAATGACATTAATAATGTGAAAATTTTAATTAAAACTTCAAAAATTTTTATTTTGTTTTTTGTTCAAAGCTAGGAGATGGCATTAGGTAATTCTTCTTGTTTAGAACCCTTCAAATTAACCTGGATTTACATTTTGGTAGCAAAGATCATGGCTGTCATCAACCAGTATGCTCTTGGATTTCAGTAAGTGTGAAGAATTTAATTTCTGCAACTAGGTAACACTGGGAAGCTAAAGTAGATATCAGAATCCTCCTCTGCTCATACATATCTGTGTGGCTTTCTATGCCAAGTGGAGAAATACAATTGATAACCACCTTCAGGAAGAAACAAATAATTTGGAACAGTTTTAATGAAATTTATGCTTGGACCTTGTAACAGACAAACAGTTTTGTCTCCCTCTCTAGAGCAGATAATTTAGTAACTTCTTTGAATTATACAAATTATACAATTCATGGGAAAATAATTGTAGTGAATTATCCACCTATTATAGATGAGACTAGAAAGCATCACATGCAACTGGTAAGATTTTCCTGCTTTCGTGAATATAGTTGTCATGTAGTAATGATGAAGCCACATTCACAATAAATTCTGTCTGTACACACCACACATATTGCACACGCTGAAATCTTTGCCTTAACATAAGATTTTGACACATTTTCTTGCAACTGGAAAAAATAGTAAGAAACTCATGTTCTCATAGATGTAATATGTCTCATTAAAGGTAGAAATTTTTACATTCTCTTTCAGACAGAAAGGTGAAAAATTTTATTCATCAACTGTGCTCACTTCTGCTGCTGGAATTAATAAAAAGTATCAAAGGCTTTCATTGCCAGTTTCTGAATCTTGCAACAGTCTGCTTAAAGTCCAGAACCTGCATGAGCAACAGCACTGAAGAGTGACTGGTTTTAATGTCCATGTATGAAACATGTATCTATTTCTATTTTTTTTTTTGCCATCTTAGAAGCATTTGACCTGAAAGGCTGTTCTATTAATTGATATGGATATGATATCAAAGGATGCAAGAAAATGCCCTAAATGTTAGTTCTTGGAAGGATGCATCCAACCTGCAATGAGAAAACACTCATCTGAGCACCTCTGCTCTCAGGTTTCTGATCAGTCATTCTCAGAAGTCAGGTTTATCTGAGAAAGTCAGCGAGACAGCATAAGTCCAAGTTCCAGTGATTCTTTGCCATGTATATCAACATTTCAACAGTTTTGATGGTATAAGTCAAAGAGCTGCAGTGCAGAATGGGTTTATTGAGGTAACTGTATTCACATATGATAACAATTAGGATGTCTGCTGTATGAAAAGGTGACAGAAGCCCCAGTGTCATCTCTTTACTTCAGCTTATGTAATTGGAACTGGTCAATTTTCCTCACAGTTTGGGGTCACTCATTCTGCAGTACAATCTACAGTCTCTGGCTAATTGACTACACCTTGCTTTGACAGAGCATGACTTGCACTTAACCTTACTTAACTTCGTTATGTATCAAGCTGCATAGACCAGGTTTGGTTTGGAGGACACCTAATCCAATTCTTGATCTAGGCATGAAAACTTATTCATCTGGTTTTGAGGGAGAAGAGGAAAGGGAAAAGAACTTGAATAGAAATGTCTTCATTTTGTGTCATCACCATGAAATCACAAAATTAGAGATGAGTGCATTGCTGTTCAATGCCAGAAACTGCTGGGGTTTCTATGATCTGTGCTGAGTCATATATATCAAAGGTATACCTGCAACACAGCCACTAAAACTGTTATTTCAGCTAACAGAGGTACCAAGATTGTCAGCATAAAGTTGGGTAAAGTCTGAGGGAGGTTTTGAAACATTTGAGAGGCTAGAAAGAAGATAATCTTGGCTCTGCACTGAAACAGAACTTTAGAAGCCAGTAGAACCTCAGAAACGCAAAGACAATCATGGTGGCCTAAATACAATTAGTTATGTAGCTGTGAGCCTGGGTCCTACTGGTTTGCAGGCGTCAGGGTACTCCCAGATGATTGTTAATCTTATGTTTTCCAGACAGGTTACTGTTCTGAAGTCTCTGTCTAGTAGCTCGCAGCTGACAGTGACTAAATGTCAGCAGACATGTATGTGAAAGCAGATAGATGTTTCTTTTTAAGAAGTGTGTTATTCAATATCACACATTCTGAATGGGAAGAAATTGAAATACAGTTGGCCTTACAAAGTACAAACCTCATGGAATTTACAAGATAGTGCACCTAATTCCTGATTAATATGGAAGAATTATATGACAGAAAATGATCAGAAGACTAATTTTAATCCCAAAAGGACTAGGTTGGACAGAGGTAAAAAAAGAAGGAAAACATATTTAAGATATTTCAAGGCATCAAAATGCAATAGAATGCATGCAGAATTTTCCTTTGGGGAAGAAAAACTATCTTTTGGAAAGAAAACACCATGTTTGCTATGTGATGGGTGTTGGCCATGTCACTGATTAAACCACAAAGACTCCAAAATTAGCTGAGAAATGAACAAGAACAATCTGGATTTCTAGAAGGCTACGATTCCCAGTTATTTTATTGTCGCCTGTAAATTAATGTCCTGTAGAAGGAGAAAACTTTTGATTATTAATATTGATCACCTTGTCCACAGGTGTTTTCTGAGAAAAAGCCCACATATCTTGCTGTTCATTCACATGCAGTTCACTGATCCCTATGGCACAGGTGTGACTATTTCTGGAATTAATCTTTAGGATTCAGTGACAATGGTCTAGTATTTATATTAAAGTTTGGCTTTTAGCCAGAAAACAAAAAAGATCAAATCCCATATATAGTGCAATGTTACATTTGTTTCAGAAAGGAGATAAAAAAGGAAAGATATTTTCATAAGTTTATAAGCCCAATTAGGGAAGCCAACTTTAACATTCAAATTCTTATTTTATGGATAGAGTAGAAGATAATCTTAATGCAAAATCCTTGATATTCTGTGATTTTCCTTTTCCTTTTGCACAAATTTGCTTAAACTTTTTTTAATTTTTTTTTTTAAATTTTATTTGGGGGGGGACAATTATAGTAATGAAGATCTGAAACATTTCCTGCTGAATTAGAACAGCCTAGCGGGAAGGGGTGAGTCAGAATGAATTAAAATGATTTCATAGAGCACACACAAAGCCTTTGTGTCCTAAGGAATGGCTGAGTAAACAGCAGATATTTGCTTGCTGAACAAAAAAATGCCATAAAACAGCCTTGAACGCACTCTGGCCCCCTGTTCTCAGTGTCAAATGCTAGGATGTACCCAGCATCAAGAAATGGCTTTGAGAGTTCAAAGCCCCTCTGCATTTTGGTATTTAGTCTGGCTGCTCAGTAGTTTACTATCCAGATTTTGTGCACAGATTTTTTTTGCTGTCACAAAGTTTTTATCCCTCTCACTTTCCCTTTCCATGAGATTTTTCCATGAGACAATTTTTGTCAGGACAGTGGCAAAATTATGGCCAAAGTTAAACACTGTAACTCTTACTTTGCCCTCTACAGTTTCCTGTAGAGAAAACTATAGGAATTTTGTAGTCTACTACAAAATTTTGTATACTGTGGAATTGGAGGTACTCCTGGAGAGCCTCCAAATGGCTGGGAGGACTCTATGGATCCTTAAATAGGGACAGGGAGGAAGGACCAAAAAATTACCAAAACCACAAAAATTACTAAGCAAGCTCCATATTAACCCACTTTTTGTTAAATATAAATATTTATATGAGAAAATAAAGAATTTGAATTTTAGTTTTTCATCAATTGACTAAACCTTTAAATATTTAGAAATTATCTCTAATTTTTTTTGTTTAAGATGGGGCTGTTTTATATTTTAGTCTCTCACTTCCTAGTCCTTCACAGTTTACATGTACTGCAAATTTGAATGACCATAAAGGTCTCAAGACATCTATGTTAGGAGCCCAAATGAGTGATTCCTGCAAATATTCAGACTAGTGGGAGACCCTATATACTTGAAAAAAATATTTTCCGTATCTCACTCTAATGCTAAGTCATAAAATAACAGCTCTGGAAGCATCTCTGCTCTGCTAAAGAAGTTTCTTAACACAAGCATTAAGTGTTTTGAGATCTGTGTGCATATATTTGAAATCAAATAGTTTAAAAATATTATGTATGGCATGACTAAAAGTAAAAAAAAAGTTATCATCATACATATATGCATACAACATGCACTTTAGAGAACTGGTGGCAAGGAATATTTCCAGCTATTTAGTTATTTAGTATGCCTCTCTGTCAAGATAGCCCCCCATTATTTTGCTGGTCTTTTATGGAAAGTATATTTTAACATACAATTTGCAATTGGTGAAACTATGTGACACCACTTTTACCACTATTGATTTCTAAGTTGTAATTATAAATAGGGACTGCAACAAATGCCATCAAGCATGCGTGAATAGCCTGAATTCATTCTGTCTCATTCCATCATAGACTATGCAGTTTACATGCAAAAACAATGCATCTTAATAAAACTTGTTTTCTTGTCAGACGTGAAATATCATCATTCTCTCATTTTTTGCCACATTTCCAAAATATCATTAGTGATTATGTGAAACAATTTGCATAGAATCAAAAAATAAAAATAAAGAGTGGCAAAACATAATTCTAGTACTAACTATATATTTTCCCAAGGACTTTTTCAGTACTTTAATTGTCTGCTAGCAAAGATTTACTTAATTTAACTGAGATACAAGAACTGGGTTTCTGTATTTCTTTAAGAAAAGCAGAAGTTTCTTAAGAAAACCCAAATGTGTAAACAAAACTTTCCAAATAGTATTGACAGCAGGCTATATTTCATACTGTCTCCCTAATAAACATTTAGATAATGTTGAGGAGACTTATCTTTTATAATTTTACATTCTTTACATTTAATTAACAGGCCTGACATAAAAATAGAAGGTCATTGACTTGAGCACACATAGCAGTTGTAATGTTAGCTTTTAATTCAGTTATGCAAATATCAAAGCATAGATGGAAAAGCTAACGAGAGAAACCTCCTCCAAAATTAAATGCATTCCCCAAAGCTCTAGATCTTTTAAATATGGGACTAACCAGGGAAAATCACATAACCGTCTTTTCTTTTTTGTCGTTGAAGTAACTTTATAAATGTTGTGAACTTTTAAATGGTTTTAAATAGAGCAATAGTTAGCTGATGCATTAAGTACAGAGCAGTTCTCTGCATTTATATTTTCTTGCAAATAATTTTGTAGTTATTATTACATTAATCCTTACTGGTATTGCCATTTTTTGTATATTTGGCCGTATGGTGTATTCTTCCAGAATTTGCCCATCCAGAAGTTTTTGAAGTTGTTTTTAATAATCAGAAGAACCTTCTTCACTAGTAAATGCAGATATATTTTGCTACTTTCTCTTAATTTCAGTGATGAAAGACCATCTTTAACCACGTCAACACTTCGATGTTCTTTCAGCGTTTTTCACTTTCCATATATTTGACTCCCAGATATTTTTTCATAACAGGGCATGTTCCGCTAAAATGAAGATAAATGCATCTCTTACAGATATTTTAAAATATAAAAAATGCACATAAGGAATAATGCCAGTATTTCCTTTTTCAGCTTTATAGCAGTATCAGTAACCATCGTGTCTCCAGCTGAATTGTCAAAACACCACATTCTGAACTAATAATTCTGTAATATGAAAGCCCTTGATCTTGCAAATATTTTTTTTCTCAACATATGCAAAGTAAAATTAACCTAAACCTTTAATATATGAACTTACCTCTGCTTCCCTGAACTTGGAGAGCAAGGCAAATGATCAAAAATATTAATCCAGTCTTCAAATGCATGCTGTCTATTGATCATTCACAGTTTTCAAGACCAGTCATGCAGGAAACAAGAATATTTTGGTCGAGTAGAAGAATTCCGTTTTCTCAGAGAACAAAAATCCCCAAATATCTTTATTTTTCAGGTGTCTCCAGCCTTGGAGTACATTGAACTGCACCTAGGCAGAGTGCAACAGGGGCCAGAGTGCAAGAGCTGGGCAAACCCCTCCAACGCCCACACTTCTAGCCTGGGGAACTGGAGTGGTAAGACAAGAGTGACGAAGTTTTAAAAAAAAGCAGTGTCTGTTTCTGGAATAATCTGTTTAGCTGCTGCTCAGACATAATCCCTCTTACGGTCCAGCTGGAAGAGCTTTCTTCATCTTATTAACCTTCTGGAGCGGCATCTGTCAGCCCCAGAAGACTTCAACAGCACCAAGATAAACAACAGGAGTCTCTTTTAGTTCCCATTGCCTTTGAGCACTGATCCTTGGGGCATTCTGGAGGTATGGCATGTGAGCACAGGGAGAGATAATTGTGCTGTCTCCAAACCAGTGACCACGAACCCCAGGGGACTTCCTTAAGATAGCTTGCTCCTGAAAGAACGTACAGTGCTCAGCTCCTCCACCGCCTGTGTCTTGCAATCCCCTCTCCCTTCCTGTACCACAAGGCTGCTGTTGGAATATTCCCATCGGAGCAGTGATGATGATGTTCAGTGACAGTGGTGAAGTGATGACTCAGCAGTAAATTGCAGCAGGGCTGGCACAATCTGATGCCAAACTGTGACTGGGGCAGGGAAAGTGCTGCATGGTGGGAGGAAAAGAGAAAGTGGTGGGAAATGGTGTGTCAAGCACACAGCTCTAACTAGGCCACGAATTGGCAGTGACTGAATACACACACTGTTCAAACAGCTCTGCTCCAGTTTCACAGATAACTATTCCAGTTACATATTGGCAAGTGTAAGTGTTCCATACTCACCCTTTTATTTTCCAGTAACTTTTTTATTGTTGTTTTACACCTGAAAATGCTACCAAGTAGGTGTTTCTCGTGGTCTCTCCCCTCAAAATTTTTTGTCCAAGTGCTTTAACATAAGAGGTATCTAGACTGGCAGCAAGCATCTGTAAGCACAAGTTACTTTAAGAGCAACCTTCATTTGAACCCAATCAGTATTCTATTTTTACTTAGGATTTAAACAATGGTAACCTCCCTCCCTTTCCAAGATTGTCTGATTTTAACAACTCAGACCAGCTACTGTGCAGACTGGTCTGGGACAAGACAAGATTTGCTTTTTTTTCCTAATGTATAAACTTCCATGCACATTGTTTTATTGTTCCAACAAAACAAATTAAGAATACCTTGCCAGCAGCACAATGCAAAGCAACAGTGGATGATTAGGATTTCTACTGAAGAAAAATTTATTATTATATAAGGATAGTTCTTTAGCAGCACCAATATCTGTCTTTACATGTTTTACATATAATAATCACATTGTATATAGTGTAATCATAGAAGTAGTACTTGTGTGAACCAGGTAAACTTTAGCAAAACGTTTATATGCATGTTATATTTGAAAGATGAAGCTCCCCCCATACATTACTTTATTTTTAGTTACTTCAGCTTTAAATCTGCAACAATTGGAAGCAAAGAGAATTTTTCTCAGGGTGGTGGAATCTGCCATTTCTGGAGAATTTGGAATTGGTGAAAGGCAGATTGTTTCCTAGAGCACTCTGGGTACCAAACTCCATATGGAATTTGGTAGGAATGTGATCCTTTAATTCCATTAGGAATCTAATTTGTCAGACTACATTTTGAAAACGTGCAATTAAGAGATTTACTTAATTACTCTAGAAACTGGTTAGTGAAGCCTGGGCCAGGAATCAGAAATCCTATATCAAAGCTTTCATATAAAATTGTATTTTTGAGCCATTCACATGTCGGGGAAGGCAGACATTTAATTGCACATTCTTATCTTTCAGAGATAAAGGAACAAGAACAATCCTAAAATATGGCACTGTTTTTAGTGTCAAGATATGACTTAAGGGAAAGATTGAGCTCTATAGGTAAACTATGATTAAAAATTTGTAGGGCAGGAGTTTGCATACTTTGAGATTATGCTTAAATCATTAATATTTCAAGATGTTTTCTGCTAAGGCAGTACCTTCTATGCAGTTTCATTTAATTAAGAAATTTTGTAACTAACCTTGATAACTGCCACAGGGGAAGCAAACAAGAATGATAAACACTCATTAAAACTAAGGCAATATTATCTAGGGACCACTCCATCTCTAAGTACTGCAGAGTTTAATTATAGGTCACTGTTAATTAATCTAGAAGTGTTTCTTCTAGTTGGTTTGCTGTCAACAATAATTATATATTGTTAAAAAGGTGATTAAAAAAATTCTACTGAAATTCAATAGTGCATTACAAATATAATACCAAGACATGGGAAGGGCAAAACAGGATGCCAAAATGTCCATTCACCCAGGATAACTGCTTACAAATGGGTTAAATTCAACTTGTTACTGGTCATCTGTGTGCATTGCTTCACATACCTAGACTAATCACTGATATATTGTTTAAATACAACTAAAGCTGTTTCCTTTGGTTGTAAAAGGAAAAAAAAAAAAAAAAAAAAGAAAAAAGAAGACAGTTTAGGCCTGCAAGGACTCCATCCAGAAGACCTTTGTTTTAAATTATTGGTAAGTCTGGGGCTCAGGACATTGTCGCATAAAGATGGCCTAGAGGTTGTTGTTATGCACAGTGCTGAATTTTAGGTACCCTACCTAGGTATGTAAATCAGGGTGCCAGCTAACTCACGTTACTGATAAAAGGAAGTTGTATTTTATACCATCAGCCAGAGTCTACACCATCTCCATTCCACTTCAGGTAATTTCTGTATCCTGAGTCATTTCTCTACTGGTCTAGCCAACTGTTTTCCTTAACATTTGCACACTGCATTTACCTGAGAGATGTTTCTCACCCTGGGGTAGGGGAGATATAAAATTTTGAAGTTTGTTTTAAATAACCTCAGGCCTTTCTCTGGTATTCATTATTTCCATAAGAGCCAGATAGATGCTTAGTGACCAGGGTACACTGGGCACAGCTTCAGGCTTCTGATTAAAAGAGAGGAAACCTGGATTCTTCTGGTTCCTTCTCTGCTGTTGAATTTGGCTAAATCAAGCTTTGTGTCTCAGCCTCCTGATCTGCAGGGATAAATGGAAAGGAGAATTTTTGAAAAAATGAAGTTCTGTGTCATGCTCTTGTCCTGCAGGAGCAATATTCCTAGCAGGACTAGAAATTTGAATGAGATGATGGTGAAAGTTATCAGAAGGATGGGAGGGTTTCCCTATGGGGAAATACCACCAAGCCTTGAAACCTTTGGCCTGAAAGGCCAAGACATAAAGGTTGAGAGAATGATTAAATGACTCAGTTTTTCTTGTAAGATGGAAGAAAGAAGAGGAAAATACCCAATTTCATTTTCAGGCACCTATCGCCTACCTTCTTCCTGAGCTTTTATATTTTTGGTCTTGGCAGCTTGCTGGGACAAAATAATTTCCAGTTTAAAATTATGATATTATGAAATTTTTTCTTCTTTTAAGAAGGAATTTGAGACATTTTTGAACAGTAAAACCATCTGGGAATGGGATACACAAGCTCTTCCAGTTGCAACAAAATCAGATTCAACTAAACCAGTCAAATACACTGAAGGCAAGCTGGGAACTGGATCACTTTTGCTTTCCTGCTCTTTACATTATTTCTTTATCCATTTATTTGCCATAAACACAGATAAGATCGTAGATTAACTGAGTCTTTGATCTCATCCATGACTGCCTATGGGCTCTGAGCTGTAGTCCCTAACTCAGACTAACTTTCCCTTGAAGTCAAGCTTACTTCCCAGGCTGAAAGCAAACTATTTTCTGTGACACCTCTCTCCTCCAAAATAAGCAGCTTGATGTTCTGCTGTTCTGTAGTTGCAGAGACCATGGTGGAATTCTACTCTGAACACAAAATTGAAGCAGGTGATGCATGAATGCATTTCTTCATCGCCTTTCATGAACATAACCCTAGACTACTTCTGCAATCAAAAAATACCTCCAGGTTTCTCTGGGGCCTTCAAGAATCTTTGCTGTTAGGCTGTTGCTATCACAGATGTGAAGTCCTAGAACCCCTTACTGGTTCCAAGAGAAGAACGTATCATGTGCATACATTTACAGGATGAGTTACCAGTCAAAATGTTTCTCACGACTGCTCTACCCCATTACCTCTGCTTTCTTCTGAAACTTTTTTAGACTGCACACTCTTAAAAGGATTAATTGCTTACATGCTGTTTAGTGTGATAAGGGTATGAAAAAAGCATGGTAATAATTGAGTAATTCAGCATGTTTATGAGGAAAATACCTCAGCCTGCTTTAAGATGATCACTTATAAACAAACAATGCTCATGTTGAAAGTGAAAAAACTTTTCTTTGGTATTTTCTAACATCTAAATGCAACTAAAATAATTTTTTTTTCCTAGTAAGTAGCAAAACAGCAAGCTGACCACTAGATTCCAGTCAATGGAGATAAAGACTAGAGTACATCTGCTCAAAGAGATTATCCTTCACTTGCTTGCATACCAATACACAACCTTCTGTTACTTGTGGGGCTGCCTTAAGCTTCTATCATCAGTAGTCATAAGGAGCTGAAACATGTTTCTTCTTATACTTGTCATGTTGTTTTTCTCTTAATGCTGGGAAAGGATCTTTCTAGATTTAGCTGATAGAGTAACTGATAGATTTACTGCTCAAAAAACTGTCCTCAGCAAGGTAGCAAATTAAGTTGAACATTGTAGTTACCAGCTTTAAAAAATGAAGCTATCAAATAAGTCTCTTTACATGAAGAAAGCCTGCAGAGATGGGACCTTTTGCTATATATTTTCTCTAAACAGAAAAAAGCTGGTAGTTCAGTTTCTTTTAATGGTAATAGGAGATGTTTACTCAAGTACCACATGTGCTTGTATCTTTACACTAGCTTAGTCTTTCCTCCTTTGAGTGTAAGATAATAGTTACTCTTTCTTGCTTAGCCTAGCAACATTCAGTTTTTCTTTTTTTCTTCACAGTTTGTAGCTCTTCCTTGTCATTCACAGCATCTGCATTTGTTCATCAGGGTTTTACTTTCTGCATTTGCCATGTGAGTGTGAAGTATGAAATGACTGTATTTCCTGTGCACAAGACTGATCTGGTAGGCAGGAGTTTCTAGAAAAGTCTTGCAAAAAACCCTAATGTGTGCTCCAGGGTTGTGTGCCATTGAAGCTGTGGGTAGAGGGAGAGAAATCAAAAACCTACACAGAGAGATATAAATATATGCATATATATGGAAATTTATCTTTACTGTGTAAACAGTATATATTTTTTTACCTAAGAGTTTCTTATTCTTTTTCAGGAGGGGATGGGTGTGGCTATTGTTTTCTGAAAGGAACAGGTGACAGTCAGCAGGACTTTTAAGGACCTGACCTGAAACTTCCTGGTTGGTATGTGTGGTGATAACTGTCATTAACAAAGTTAGTGGCTGTCATAATTTATAATCCAGCAGAAGTAAATATAAAAATATAAATCAAATATTTTAAAACAAAATATAGGAAAATAGGTAATAGTGTGGAGATTGCCTTTAATTAGGCCTGGCAAGGCTAAGAGAATTTTTTAATAGTTTAAACACTACTATTATTGTTGGTGTTTTTGCTTCAGTTGCTTTCAGTAATCTACTGTGTAGCTCTGAGCCAATGGTGCTTTGTCTGCATCTCTGAACTGCATTTTTCAGAAATGTAGCTGAGTCAAAATATGGTATACAAACATTTTCTCTCTTTAAAACCATGATATAGTTCTTGGTTTTATTGCACAGTTGCTCTTTCTCATTTTGATATTTTGGTATTGAAAAGCTTCAAGGGAAATATCAATCAGATGAGTTCTTAGTTGGTGTCCCTTACAAATAGAAAAATTTGGAATATTTTTTGGCTATTTTATGTGAAGATGGATGTATTTTTATTGTTTCCAAAAGTAGTTATTTCAGGTTGTTCCCATACTTAAAAATTGCCTCTTCACCTTTGTTAAGCAGCTTGAGAAGTTGTCATGTATAATTTAATAAGGTTGTGACCTTGCTTTTCTATGAAGATGTCAGTTACGTCTCACTTCCAGTTTTTGGAGTTTTTTTCCTTCTTGCAGATTTTTATGTCTGGAAGTGTTTGCAGTTTCAGTGTACTATTCTACAAGGCCAAATGTATTATGCATGTATTACTCTGCATGCTGAATAGAGCTGGGATTGTTTAGCATCCAGAAGAGATGACTCAGGAGGGAATCTTAACAACATTTAAAAACACCTGATGAGAAGGAGGAAAGAGGCAGAACCAGGCTCCTCAGTGTTGCCAAGCAAAAGGATATGAGGCAATGGGTACAAACAGAAATATAAAAAATTCTATTTGAACAGACGTTTTAATATAAGAATAATTGAACACTGGGACTGTGGTCTCCAGGGAGATTGTAAAGAGGTTTCTAAATTCTTGGAAATATGCAAAAACCCAACTGAGCAGCATGTTCTAGGTGACCCTGGTCTTCTGGGGGTTGGACAATGTGATCAGCACAGGCCTCTGGCTCACTCAGCCTTTCTGTGACACTGTCATAGTGAGCAGCACTTCAGATTACTGCAGAGCATCTATAAGACACATTCAGCTCCAAACAGTATTTTCAAAGGGATTCTTTGATGTGGCAAATATAATCATACAAAAAGATATCTGAGTGTAATACACACAGAACGGGAAGAATTATTCCATGTACAATTAGGTGTCTAGGAAGATGAATTACACTTCAAAGAAAGAAAAGTTGAGTCTGAATAGGAAAAAAAAGTGTATAAAAATTGTTCATTTCTGGAATTCAATTCTGAGGTTTGTGTATTGTTAGAAATGGTGTTAATAACCTGCTCAGATTTTTATTTTTTTATTGTCATTCTTTCTGTGATTCCTAGAATAGGCTTCAAAATTTCAAACAACATTACACATACAAATTCTCAATTAAAGATGACCCTTCCCCAGGAATGAATGCAAGAATTGATCAAAGTAATAGGATGGGATGGGAGTTAAAAAATATTTTTGGAATATAGGATCATTTGTGGTTAAGGTGCTTCCAGTGTAAAACCTGCATCCTGAGATGCACTGATGGGACATATGGTTGGCAGGAAGGGAGAAGCTGAGAAGAAAATCTGTTGTACATAAATCCCATTTTCTTTCCCTTTCAGTCTAGAATAAACCCCAAATTCTCAGTCTTTGATTGATATTTTGTATCCATTTTTAAAAATCACATTTTCCAACCAGTTATTTGTCCAAGTACCATTTTGTGATTTTTTTTTCCCCCTGGTCACCATCTGGCCTCTCGTGTGGTCTCTTTTCCCCATGTTGCCATCTGCTTTCTCTGCTTTCTGACCTTCCTATTTCATTCCATCTCCTAATTCCATTCTGCTTCTTTCTGCAGCTTTCTCATCTCCTTTATGTCTCAGCCTGAAGTTGCTTTCCAACCCACTATGGTATATTATTTTGAAAGCTAAGAGTGGACTGAAGGATTTTTGTGTTTGTTAGCTACCCCTGGTAGATAACTGCAAGGTAAGAAGTGAGAAACTGCTTCTTTTATCTTGTACAATACCACCATCCACTGGCAGTTCCTCCATCTTTCCCTCTGCATTTCACTGATGGCTACAGCAATATACAAGTAGCTCCTGTCTTCAAAATTTACCAGACAATTAAATTTAGGGATCCAAATAGCTTACCTTTTATTAGGAAAAAATTAGTAACTGCAGTCTACCTTCTTTCTACCTCCCAGCAGATTGTGTTAACATGAGGGTTTATTTAGCTCCTTTTTAGACATCTTTTTAATTTCAATTTCTCAATCATCATTGCTACCTTCAGGTTCCCACTGTGGCCCCAGATCCTTCTTGCCTCAGTGCATTGAGGGGCAGAAATAACCAATGAGGGCTTCAGAAACCAGGCTCTGTTGTCAGCTGAGCTTGATGCTCTGCTCAATGCTGATGGAAGAGGATGTGTTATGTGGGTTCCTGTCACCTTACCCCTGAGAAAACTGAGCTGTGAAGTGGGATTCCTCATCATTCTGGTCTGAGACAGCAGAGAACAGGCCCCCTCTGGGATTCAGCAGATTTTTGCAGCACACTGATGATCAGCCAGACAAATGGTTTTGGAAGAGCCAGCTCAAGGCTGATTCTGGCACAGAAGTTGTTAAAACCAGCAACTCTTCTGTATAGCCTCACGCCTATGTGAGACACTGGCTGGCTGCATGTCCTTATTACCAATTCAGGGCTGCCTCTGTGCTATGCACTTGTTAGAGGCAAGACAGGGTAGTCAGTGCCCCTGTCCCCATACAGTTCACACATAGACATCTGTTTTTTACAGTTCCAGTTAGGAACAGTGCTGCCCCGTGCCGTGCAGCCACCTTCTGCACCCCCTGAGCTTCATTTCTTACAGACTCTGAGCTCAGCCTCACCCCAGACTTTTTCTGTGTGTCTCTCCTCCCTCCCTCTGGCCATCTTTAATATCTATCCCGTCCTCTGTCTTTTTTGTCAAGTAATCCCTTACTAATTAAACTCTGCCCAAAGGACAAGTAAACAAAAGTAGATGAACTGACCTGAAATTTGTCAGCTCTTGCTCTGTTTGTGTGTTTAATCCTCTCTCTAGCTTTTATCTGCCTGTCTATTTAGATAAGAAGCTGCTGTGGAATAGGGACACTTGTATTGTACAAGCCCAACTTTCATAAACACTCTGGTAACAAATAAATGCTACTACCACTCTATATTTGAAGGTCATCAGAGGCTGCCCTTGCCATGTCTTGAAGGTGTCAGTGACAGCTGTTTTACTGCTGTTGTTTGAGATCTGCTTGGGATTCTGCTTCTGCAAAAAGGTATTTTTTGTGAAACTGCTCACAATCTCATCAGACTGGAAGCTTTTTTGGGGGCTCAGATACTTTTCTGGATGCTAGATTCCTTGGAAATGTTCCAGGAGAATTTTCTAGACCAGCACTTTAAAACAAACATGTCTCTTTACCCTATCTTCACATGTGAGGATTTGGCATTAGCTCCAACTTACTGCCTCAAACAGCTTGAATAACTTGGGACGAACGAAAAAGAACAGTGTCTTTGGAGGGATATCAGTCACTGCCCTGTGTTTCCTCCATTTACCACAGATGCCTCTGTTTTCAGTTTGAATGTGCATTTTTGAGAGCTTCTGTAATTTGTGTAGAAGTTTCAAAGTCCATCTGTGTTTATGCGCAGCTATTGTTGAAGCTGTAGCAGCACACACTCAGCATTGCTCAGAAAAGAGAGACAAGAAAAAAAAAAAAGCAGCCAGGGATTGGCTTTTTACTTTTTACTAGTGACTTTATTATCAAATTTAAAACAAGCATGGTCATCCTTATTTAATGCACAGAACACATGAAATCTCAGGTTAGCATCTCTGACCGCAAGCCCATGCAGGATTTTAGAAACTCTTTTGTCTTGCCCCAGAGTCTCCCCATGAATGTGGTCATGAAAAGTGAAGAAATTCCTGCTTTCCTGACACCTGAGTTTTCTCTGAAAATTATTTGTGGGCTCTACATGGGGCCCATTTGCTCACATACCTTTGAGACATTCATCAGTCAAATGGTCTTGCTTGTAGGAATTCTGTTGATAAGATGTTGGCTTTATCCTAGGAAAGTGGTAAGCATATTATTGTCTGAACTTACAAGAGTAGGGTGAAAACAACAGTCTGTCCTTCCTTGACTATCAAATTCATATAATTCCCTTTTCTCTTTCCATATATTTTCTCCATTTTTTCCTTCCCATACATGAAAAACATGTCTTTATATCTTAGTGTTGAAGTTGGCTCTCTGTTCTTGGCTGGAAAGAATTAACTGTTTTGGGAAATCCAACACCTTAGGAACAATCCAAGAGAATACTTCACTAAGCTAAAACTCCTGAACTGGTATTGTTGTGTCTTAGCAATAATGCAAACTAGACAGCTGATTTTAAAACAGAACAGTACTTATTAAGCAACTTTTCTTGGTGTGGATTAAGGGCTTTCATGAATATGCTTGTGGGATGTCTCTAGATGATCCAAATTCCAGGTCAGGTTTTCAGGTCAGATATATAGGCCAGGGTGCAGTACAAATTGTTGATATTCAGACTTTCTAGATGGCAAGAGGGGCAGTTCCTCATTCTGGTATTTCCAGGAACATAGTTTCAGGAACTGTCTGGGTTTGGATGCAGACATTTGTCACAGCTACTCTGACAACAAAAATGTGGGATATTTTTTATGCCAGAGAAAGGATTTAAGGGTGACACGCCCATTTTCGCAGAAACTCTGACACTGTTAATATATGATGACATCAGTGGCCACTTTTGAGAAAAATTGCATATTTTTTTAAACTCTGTGCTACAAAGTATAACTTACCTGTCGATAAAATTTCCAAACAAGTTTGGACTCATGAAGGTCAGAAAAGAGAAATTAATTTACATAGGTTAAAAGAATGAGTACTTGGAGTTATGGAAATGATAGGAAAAAATCACACTCTGATTCGCAGAAATCCCTCATCATGACCAGATTTTCATCCAGAAGCATAATACAAAAGCAATGTAAAAACCCCAACAAACCTACAAAATAAAAAGAAGTTGGAATGCAGATATTGTGATGAAGTAAAATGCATCATAAGGAAGAAATAGAGACAGAAGAAATAAGAGGTCCAGCAGTAGCAAACAATAGCAACAATGAGAACAGCAGAAATTATAGAAAGCAATGGAATATAATGCTATATATAAGCACTCAGAAAACAGACGTAATTTTAACCTAAAATATCCTAGAACTTTACAAAATCAGGAAAGAGGAATGCAGACATGGACTGAGTTCCAATCTTAGATATTCTTTAGAAAGTATAGGATAGGATATATATTTGTATATTCATTGCAAAATGAATAGGACCACTGTCAGTATTCCTACATTAGCTATGAAAGGGAGCTAGTGTACTCCAGGCTCTTCCATAATGTAGATTCTTGAAATGTAGAATCTAGAAACTGGCTTCTGTTTTGCTGCCATATGACGGTCTGATCAATTTTTTATCATCTGTAATAGTCTCTTATCAGAATTCAATTTTCTAATGCAGTAACAAAGTCTTATCGCGTATGTGACAAGATTCCTGATTATGAAGGTAATCTAGATTAAGCACCATGGTAAAAAATTTCAAATGCATTAAAATTCTCCCAGCAAGACTTTTGACACTGATTTCCTGATGTACCTTGGAAACAGCGCTTACCCAGCAAATTTCACAGCAAAACAAATAAATAATCAAAACTGGTGAATAAAAACATTTCACTACTGGATTTGTAAAGATGTATTGGAGCCATGTGTGTTGCATGCCTCACGGGAGCAGACTGGATAAAAATGGAATTCACTGTGAAGAAGAATACTGATTGCATATACATAGACCTAGGTATAAGTGATTTACCTGGCAGAAATAACACTTTTATGTAAGACAAAGTATTGGCTATCACCATGAGGATGATTGAGATGCATAAAGCAAAGAAACAAAGGTTCTTTTTCAGTATTATAGAGCCTACCAAAAAGTACAGAAATGTTTCTGTAATGCATCATCATTACTTCAAAATTGGGTCTTTATTCACAATGGAGGAGAAATGTTTTCAAATTATATTTTGCTTTTCTGCAGGAAAGCAGTTAATGGCACATAAATTTAAATTGCTGTGAATTATGTTACATGCTTAATTTTATTGCATTCATTATGTTATATTACTTTCCACAAAGAACAGTGTGCTGTAGAATGGTTGTCAGTTTAAGTGTTTTGTAAAACTAACTGAAAAGTCCCACATGGGACTCAATAATTTTCTTCTATAGAACTCAGATATGAGTGCCGACAGTTCTTCTGAAAACTTGCAGAGACTGAAGACAGAGCTTCTGCTGAACGGGAAGAAAGCTGCTTCTTCCAGAAAATTGCACAGATCCAGCAAGAGCAGATAAGTATCTTATATTTGCATTACCAAGTCTTCTTGTAACCGTCTTAGTAGACTGGATTTGTGCTTTTTTAGTGAAAGTGCATTGCCTTTCAGCTCTTAAATTAGCTTTATTCTAATTCCCATTAACACACAACAGATGGAGAGCTATAATCTGAAGGGTCCTGTAACTAAGTCTGCCCAGTGTGCTTGTGTACAAAGGACTTGATTCCATCATGGTTTTGGCTTGATTTCCACAAAATGATATATCATTGACTGAAAGTACATGATCAGTTTCATAAAATCTACTGAATCAACTTTTGAGCAGAGTGTGGCTTATGTGCATATGTTTGTCTGACTGAAGCTCTGGGTACATTCCTTTCTTATGTTCATAGTTTTCCACTTCAACATGTATCAGATTTTTTAGATTGTCAGCTATGATTTACTGAGGTAGAAATCTCAGAATGATAAGTGGCAAAGACATGGTTTAAATAGCATGCTAAGACAAACTAGTGATTTGTTTTGGATTCACAACTTGTTCTGGTTTGTGACTGGATTGTAAAAGCAGGTTATAGTTCAGAGACATCTTAAATTTTTTTTACACAAGAACCCAAAAGCATCTGAACTTTACAAGGGTTGGTGAAAATTTAGAATGAGAATGTATCATGGCTCTTACTTTCTCAGAACCTCTTCTATAATGTATAGTTTACTTATGTTTATATTTTACAGAATATAAAAATAATGAAAAGAGCAGAAAGTAAAAGGTTCACTAGAAATCTTTTTGCTGAGGTGCTTGTTCAGGGTGAGGAAACTGACACAGTCCTACATATTCATAATATGTAAAACAATATAAGCGAAAAACTAAGAATACACGTATTTGTTAAATTAACTACCCATCAAAGCGCCATCGTTTCTTTCAGTGTTATAGGGAAGCAATTAGAATAGTTTCTACAGTTGTTGCTTTCGTTACATTTACAGATATTTCTTTACAGAGAAAAACATTTAATATCAGGGAATTCTGGTGCTCCTGAATATATCTCCACTTCATAATATAAAAGGACTTTGTGAAATTAAGTGACAGCTACTGAAGCACTAGGGAATATAGCAATATTGTACAGCACTCGTTCAGTTTGACACCTTTTAGACAAGAAAAGCACCTTTTCTCCCCTCTTTTTGTGAGACTTATTTCATATCCACAAATGCAGAATGGATACTTCTATACTGATGGTCAACTCTGAAAATTCCTGTTTGTTGAATGCATTACAAAAATGCATTCCTTTTGTTGATAGAACAGATAATATCAGTTCTTTTAATGTAAAGCAAATGGGCTTGTTTTACTTTAATTGTGCAGTTGGTGCTCCTGTTGAAGTTATTCATAGTCTCAAGGGAATCAGTGTGTAGTGCTTTACACTTGAGTTTGTATTTTAAGATTTATTCTTAATTAATTTGTAGTTAAATTTGAGAGGAGATGGGTTATAAAATTGCCGAGTCCAGAAATCCCATCTAATGAGAAACCACAGCTTCTGAGGAAATCAACAGGCTTTGATCCCCACAGAATCTACTTTTGAGAAAACCAAAAGGTTTTCTTCCCCACAGAAATGTCTTCATTATTCTGGAGACTGCATAAGGAAAATGAGTAGAGAGCAAATGCCAGAGCTGTACAAAGGCGGGGACTCTAGTGGAGATGGAAAGTACAAATATCCTGATGACACATGAACAAGTCAGTGGCATCTTTAAGTGTCATTAGCAAAGTTATTAGTCTGAACTGGACAAACTGCAAGAGCTGGCTTAAAGGACAGTTGACAGCATCTTGTCCTACTGAATAGAAGGAACAATGCTATTTAACTGGGATTAGCTAGCTGATATTTCTGGGTATGTAAACACCTGGATTACATCTTCAAAATGGTAAACAACAGGCCTTCTTAAAGAGGAGACCTGTCAACAGGATAGTATCAGGCTTAAATACAACAAGCAGACTTCCCAGAACTGACGTAGTTCAGCTCTATGTTGTTTACCAGGGACTACACCTCATGCATAATCCTACCAAGTGTGCAGGGACATCTAATGACCAAAACAGAGACTGCAACCAAACACATTTAGGCCACCTGAGCACACAAGAAATAAGAGGTGTACACAGGAGAGAGAGGCTGGGATGGGTGCAGGCAATGCAGGTTCATAAAATTGCCTAAATTGCCTCAAATGCATGAAAATACCGCCTTATAAAATACAAAGAAAATTGTTATCTGAATAGAAATGCTGAATGAGGCTTTAATTGAAATAATCTGGACCAATGCAACATTAAAGCTAATTGAAACAAACTAAAACTGACCAGCTCCCATCCCCTGTAGTTTTGCAACTGAATGGTGTTAAGTTTTAAAGTGACAGGACGTATCTACATGTAAAAAGTCAGAGTACTGCTTATATAGGAAAATCATCTCAGCAATCTACTTAAGGCATAAGGATTTGGGGAAGTGTAATTAGACAAGTATGCTGGGAATTTAGAAAGAGGGATTGAATTCTGTGTTCATCTACAGACAACTGTATGACCTTCAGCAGAGTCCTTGGGTCAGATTGCCAAGGCTGCAGTGAGGGGGAGTTAGAGGCTTAAAAGCCTTTGATGATCTGGAGCCTTGTTGATAAGTCTAGCTCATTTCCATAAAACTTTCCTCTCTCAAGGCAGTACTTGGAGGATGAATTTGTTAAAACTGTGCTTTTATGGTAGTAAGAGAAGGACCACAAACAGTTCAAAACTGAAAGGCTGTTCTTGTGCACAGTTGCTGGCCACACCTCTGTCTTCAAAAGGTGCATGCTGGATTGAATCATAATGGTATAGATTTTCTTTCTTGCAAGGGAGAAGTACTTTTCTTGTGTTTTGTGTTTTGGTTGTTTTGGTTTTTTTTTCCCTAGGTATCAGACAAGACAGCTTCAAGTCTTGGTTAATGATCTGAATAAAAACACCAGCAAAGGAACTTTAAGCTGGTCTGTTTTGTTTTCATCACAAGATGACTCTACAGCTAATGTGAATTGTTATAAAAAATTTCATGGTACTCTGATGTTATTAAGACTGACTATTATTACCTGCTTAAATATTTTTATAAGATTTATAAAACTCCTACTTTCCATAAAAATAATAATAATTAAAATGGAATTCATGACAGATTTTTTCTGTGTTGGAAATGTCAGTGGGGTCTGGGGACATCTTCTGTTGTTTAGGCCTCTCTGTTGCTTTTTAGTCATTGATGTTTCTCCATACAACTTTTTTTTTTCTCTTGATAAAATCTATTTGAATGTTTCCTGAGGAACAAAAGCAAATTTCTGCCTTTGAACAGTCTCTCTGTAACTTTCTCTTATAAAGTAGATTTTCAGGAATCATTTTTTTCATCTTTTCAACAGTTCCTGAAGCATAAGTGATAATTTATTTGTAGAAAAGATGAGGAGTGTCTTAAGTTTATTTACAAAAGACTCGAATAAGAATCTTACATTTGGATTCAAAGAGATTGTTTGAATTAACCTGCACTGTTCCAATTTGTGCTTTTTAAAAAATCTGTGCTTTTTTTTAAAAAAACCTCATCCCTCTAAAATTATTAGAACCTTGCAAACACAGTTCTGTAGATATAGGCAGCAGAAATATTATGGAAATGTTTTTATGCCCTGGCTCATAACTATCAGTTTGTCTACATTGTTGATTTTTAAAAGACAAGAAAGAACTAAAAAAAGGAAAAAGAAATTATTCAAAAACTTAATAACAATTCTTTTCTACAATGAAAGGTTGAATTGATGGCAGCAATGATGTTCTCCTTTCTTGATTAAAGTTTTAAAATGTTTAGTTCTGCACAGTGATAAATGTGTTCAGTCTGTTTGGCATGAAAGGAGTCATACCATCTTATACTATAATATAATTTGTCCCAAAGTATTTATATAAAAATAAATATTTTATATTATTATTATATTGGCCAGTGCTAAGTGTTATTACTCACACCTGATCTGTTTGTGTATGATTCTAGAAACAACCTTTAGGGAAACACCTAAAGGAATTAGTGAGATGGTAAACATAATTCATGGCTGATGTATGCAAAATAATTGTATTAGAAAAAATAAGTGGAACTTCTCCTGTCTCTCACTAGGGTCAGAATGCAGAGCCACAAAGACTCAAAGACCTTCCCATCTCTGTTTGTACCTCAGTGAAAATTAAGACAAGATTAGAAAATATCTTAAATAGAAAACAAATAATCCTGAATTTATGTAAAGTTTTAATGTAACTTAATGGGATACATTCCATTGGAATATTGTGTCTGATTCTACCATCTTTCATATACAGCATTTCTTGTATAATTTTAGCAAGAAATTTTCCTGGTTTGGGTCTTTCCCAGCAAAATAATCTAATGTAATGATGATTTTTTGAGGCTTAATTTTTAGATGCCTGTATCTTAACACCACTAGTTGGAAGCTGATATAATAGGTGCAGAGCATTTTTATTACAAAGGGCATTGACAATGGATCAGGCTAAATATTTTTCTTGATTTGTATATGTCTTATGGCTGTAGCCAGTGGCAAATGTTTAGGGGAAAAGTAGAAAAACAGAGAAAGTAGCAGTAGTAGTAGTGATAGTAAAAGGTTCTAAAATCTTAGAAAATTCAGGGACTTAGAAAGAAAGTTAGGTTTGGAAAGCCCTGGGAAAAGTAGGCCCTGAGAAATGTTAGGCCTTGTGCTTTTTAAAGATCAGGTCAAACTGCACCTGTGTAGTCAGTATATGATAAATTATACAATTGTTAGATGTGATTAGATATAATTATTGTTTAAAGAACATGAGGAACAATGTTAGGGGGCTAAGGGGGGATCATGAGAAATCCATGCTTGGTAAAAACAATACATACAACAGAACAATGTAAGTTTAATAATTAATATGTAAGTTGCATAACGATAGAGTATAAAATGTGTTCAACTCAAAACCAAATCGGGTCAGATTTGGGTATGTGTACCCCTGACATCCAGAGCTCTTCAATAAAGCACCTTCATATAATCATTCTGTGATTATGTGTGTTCCTGAATGCTAACAGTAGTAGTAGTAGTAGTAATTGTCCACAGAACTTTATGAACCCCCTAAATTACCTTTATGGACTTTCACTTTTTTTATTTTTTTATTTTTTTAAACAAAAACCAAAAAACCCAAAAAACAAAACCAACAAATAACCAAGGCTACTTTCACAGTTAAGCAAAAGATTCAAATTGACAGATGTGACACAGTGCCTCTGCTGGACCTGTGAGCTCCTGAATCACCAGCTGGAGGCCAGACAGATAATTCTGGGTCATTTAAGGCCTGAGACCTCAACCATGGTGTGGCAGAAGCATTCTGGAAAAAGTGTGAAGCTTTGCTGAAGTAAAATACATTCAATAGATTTCATTGATGTCATTGTTGCTACTTCAAAATGATTCTCCTTGAATCTGATTGCCCTGGAGGACTTCAAGGTCTTAGCCAAGGCCTGGCTCGCTGCCTTTCCTTAAGGGAGCACCAACAGTGCCATCTCCCTTCCACTGGTTATCTTGTAGGTAGTTCCATGGGCTAATTACCTCTCTTGAAAATATCTGGGAAAGAAATGCCTCAGTTCTGTCTGTTTTACTGGGGATTAGCACTGATTTAATTAAATTTGTTTGCATTTCTAGCATTTCACAGGCCATATTCCACAAGGGGAATCAAGACTTTTCTACACTCTGGCTTCACTTGAGTTTCTCACTGAGATGTGACACTTTGGAGCTACATTTAATCTGAATCATGTCTATGCTTACAATAAATTACTGCTTTTACAATCCACTGTAGCAGGGGAGTAGCTCTAGAAGCACTAAGGCTTTGAAGAAGTGCTTAGACACTGCTCCAACTGGGTTGCTTGGTTCCTGTTAAAGAAGGATTTAGCCTGAACTGTTGGAATGTTTAAGCAATATGACTTGGAAGTAATTTAGCTGAGTTTGTTATGGTAAACCTCTCATTTGTTAGATCTATAAAAAGTCTGCATATTTTTCTTGTAATCAGAGATTCTCAATAACATATACACAGGTTATATAAATACATTAGCTACAATTTTCGTGCCATTGAAGGAAAATTCATTAGACAAATGTTTATCTTCTAGCATGGGTAGATGTGATTTCAATAATTTTTTGAGTTTCAAGCCCTGGAAAAGTTCTTGTCTTCAGGCTGTTTATTTTCTTGCATTATACATTCAAGGTAAGTGAAAACATTTGCACATTCTGGAAAAACTGAGAGTTGGATGAAGTACTTAACCACATTTTGTGGCTTCAGAACTGCATTTTAAAAAATCTTTTTGATCATTTTACAACAAAGTATATAAGTAAAAAAAATATTTTTATGAGTAAAATTTCTTTATGCATTTGAATATGGAAAGTGTAGTTTTTAAGTTAACAAAAACTTACTTAATCTTGTTTAAGCAAGAAAGTAAATTCTAACTTACTATGATAAGTAAAAGAAACACAATTGAAATTTCCTTTTAATTTACAAGGTTTATGTTGAGAGTTTCATGTGAGAGCTCTATGTTCGGGAAGAAGAAATTTATCAACTCTAGTCATGTTTGTCATATATCTTTTTTATTTTCTTTCCAGGGCCAACACTTTAAAATCCTCAGATATGTAAATGAGCACTGAAATAACACTGTTTAACATTTCTTATGTTTGGGTGTTGCGAAAGACTGAGGTGATGAGGCATTTCTCTGTGTTATAGAAAGGACTACTTCTATAACATTCCAGATCAGTTGAGATGATGATTTGGAAATTATTGTCCTTTTTCTGAACTTAAGTTCATGAAATAAATGGAAGAGACATAAAGACTGTGATGCATAAATGTGATACAATTTTAGCAGTATGCAATTTCCTCAGAAAAAGAAATCATTTAACCTGATGCCTACTTATTTTGTGCCACATTTGAAGCTGATTGCAGGTTTGCAGCTTTGGATGGCATACAAATTATCTTTAACCAAAGAGAGCTTAGCACTTAATACATAAACTGGGAAAATGAATGATAGGCTGTAGAACTAAAATCTACTGTCCAATGTTTTTTCAGACATATGAGGTGTGTTTCTGAATGCTGACTCACACCTCTTAAAATTTACTTTAAATGACTAGCTTTTGTAGGCTTGTCAGCTGGCATTTTAAAGTGATGTCATTCATAGTGCAAAGTCAATTAAACTTTTTCTTATGAAATAAGAAAATTTTAGATATTTTATAAAAAGATTCCTTTGACTGATATTGGAAAGCCTTTATATTGCTGGTCATATATAGGACCAGCACTGAAAAACCTCTTCAGTGCCTTCTTTTCCTAGGGCTGTGCAAGTCCATTTCTCTCAGTCATTTTTTGTTGCCTCTTGTGCTCTGGCCCTTGACCGCCATGGTGGCTCTCACTGGACTTGCTCTGGTGTGTCAATGTTTTCCTTGTGCCCTGGGAGCCCATAACAGGACACAGGATGCTGCATGTGGTCACACAAATCCTACACACCAACAGAAATTCTGATGCATTCAGTGTCAGACGGAGCTCACATTTGCCTGTGCAGGGGAGTACATCATCCTAGTGGTGAACAGATCCTGCACATCCCACTTTTCATCCCATGGTGCTGAAATACTCAATCAGCATCAAGCCTAGGTCAGTAACTATATCAATCCCTAGAAGTTTTGGAGGACATTCTTAACACTAATAATTATTTTTTCCCTTTCTCTTTGCTAGAACAAAAAGAAGCCAAGTCACTGTCTAATGAAAGATCTTTCCTACAGTCAGTATCACAAAGTGATAGTGACAAAGTGCTTTGCTATGGCCTGGACCTAGCCACTGCCTAAGGAAAATAAACCTGTAAAAGAAATCTGAAATTTTCTAAATTCAGAGTAACCGTTTTGTTTAATAGTGGTGGTTGCAATTTTTATGCAAGGATCAATTTTATGGCTTTGTCTTCATAGAATAAGGCTATGTTTTTGTTTTATACTTGCTTGGCCCTATTGGCTTTCATCTTTTAGTTAGGACTAGCCCCCATTTCTCTCAGAAATGTCAGATTTGTTATTTTATGCCTTTTGATTGAGCCTTGCTGTGGACATCTTTTCAAAGCCATCAGAGAAACTATTTGCTGAGGAATTAGTTCTGGGATGTAGTTATAGAAAGAAAGAAATTAGGCTGTGTCTTACAATTTTTTCAGTTCTAGGACAATAACATAGAGTTCCTGTTTTTCATTAGGAATCATGTTTTATTATTTGGTAATAAATTAGTCTCTGTTACATGTGAAGGAGCGATTTTCAAACAATTATTTAGTGACACCACCATAAAATAGATTTGACTTTGCAGCAATCATGGGCTTGTTAGAAGACATTCATATTGACATTCTCTGTGTTAAAATGACAGAAACCACATTTCAGGTATTTGCATAATCATAGAAGGTCATTGAAAAGAGTAATAAATTTATTGGTCACTTAGTAGCAACCTGAGAATTGACAGAAACTCCCTGTTATCCTCTCAAGATGGTAAAAGCATAGTTTTATTTCTCTCTGTTATTTTATCCAAAGATATTTAAAAATGCTGAGAGAAGGAGGTCCTCAGTGGTTTCTAATGCTGGCATTGTGTCATATTTTTTATTTTCAAGTCCTTATACTCAGAATTACTTACAAATTGTGAGCTTTTAGATAATAAGGATCAACCTGGAGGACTTTCTGCCTTTCATGTGTAAACTGCTCTGGGTCAGGGCTTACAGCAGAAGCAGTGATGTTATTATCTGCTAGATACAAATGCATTCTGAACCTAAATGGATCTGCTTGAAAGTAATAAGAGTTCAGCACAGCATTCAATACAATATTGTTTGAAAGCTTTCTGTTGAATATGTTTAACTTTGTCCAAGAGACACAGAGACACAAACACATCTCATCTCATAAAAAACCAGACATCTTCCATTTCATTTAGATCACTAGCTTGCTTTTGAAGTTTTGTTCAATTTGTTAATCTGAGAAGATATTTATTAGAAGTTAATTTACACATTTGTATTGAAGGTCAAGTGTTAACATGCTATGGAGGATTAACTGTCCCTCTTTCTTTCTTTTGGTGATTTTATACATTAAGGTACTCTCACTTCAAGAAAAAGCTGTCAGAAAAAGAAATTCCCTTTTTCTTGTGTTCCACCTGTGCTTATAGAAGAAAAGTGTATTTGAATGAGGAATTTTTCCTCCTAGATACAACTTAATACATCTTGTCCTTTTGCTGTTGCTTGAAAGGCAAAGGAAATTCTTGTTTATAATATTACACTCCTCTACTAGAAAAGAATGTATCTTCTCAAATAACCTTGGATTGGCTAGGGACATTGCAGGATTAGTTAGAAAAAGATGCTGACTGAAAAATAAGGCAACACAGAAGCCTTATTCTGAAATTAATGGTTAAAATAAGAACCTTGAAAATCATAAGTATGTTTCTACAACTTGGCGGTAGAGAGAGAATTAAATTTCAATGTCTATTATTTCATTATGAAGGTATTTCTGTGGCTTAAAATATGTTATTTACGCGCTTTTTGTGTGAATTTTTTACTTAAGCCCAGTTGTGGTGAGGGCTAGAATTAGGAAAATTGTTGCTTAGAAGAATGGATGAAACATCAATTTTACCATTTTGGGTTTGTTGTAACAGGGTATACTGCATCTGCAGGGGCTGAGTGAAGCTCTGCTCACCCCAGACATAAAAGAAAAGGAACAAGAAGGATAAAGAAATAGTCAGAGGTACAGGATTGTTGCTATGAGAAAACACTAAACATGGTGATCTCACAGCCTGTAAAAATAATGCCTTTCATGCAAGTGGGAAGAAATATCCAGAGAAACCATCAGACACTACGCTCAAAACAAACAGAAAGAAGAGCTGCTGTTCAAACAGAATTAATCTTTGCTATCTACTGCATTGGGATGCTGTGCAGACAGAAATACTACACAGGTTTTAATAAGAGATGAATTTATGGAGTCACAGATCTATCCACATATTTCTCCATGCAGCTGCTTCTTTCAAAAACTTACTGCAATAAAAACAAAGCTGAGTTAAATATTGTTAGAAAGACATAAGATCTAGAAATCATTATAGTGTAAAATATTAACATTGGTTTTTTATTCTCTGCAGAAGTGTTTTTACAATTGCATTTAGCTGAGAAATTTCATTTAGAAGGAGAAGGAACTGCAGAATATTTTAAAAATATTTTTGCTATTTTAAAGATATTTTTGGTTTCTTCTTCTTTTCCTCATCTGTCCACCAACAATAGTTCAGTGCTGTCCTTTAATTAGAATTTAGTCTAGTTTTCCTTTGCCTTAGAGGAGATGCTGAACACCTGCGATAGCAAAGACAAAAAAAAAGCTGGAAGAAATTTTAAAACTGGATGGATATAAAAAAGGGGTCAGTGAAAAAACATTACAGTTTGGAGGTTTTTCCTACAGAGAGAAATACAGAAACAGCTAATTGTACAGAACATGCAATTGAAAGAAATTTGTTGCTTAGCTTCCCATCTTGTTTTACCCAGGAATAGATAGATATATAGGGAGTCTTCTTTTCTGTAATGAATTCGGGTGACATGTCTGACTGTGTGACTTTTCCTTCTTAGGTCCCATTCTCCTGTCCTGGTTAGGAGGCACGAAGCCATGTCAAAAGGTAGTAGTTTAAGTGTATTATTTGCATTTACATAATAATACCTTTACATCATACACCTGTATGTCTATTATTTATGTTTCTCTGTCCTTTCTTAAGCCTTTGCTGTCTAATAAAAATCTTGGTAAAGCAAATGAAAACTTCTTGATTGAAGTAATGCTCTTTCCTGTAACATGCCATGATAAACTATTCATCAGGCATCCGCTATTAGGCTGCAAAAAATAATTCAGTGGCAATTATAAAAAAAATTACCTGTGTTTCCCCAGGCTTCTCACAGAGATGTTCAGGACATTAAATACTTTATTTTAATAAGATGGAAACTGAGACTGGAGAAAAATCAACTTCTTTATAATGAGTTAATAAGAGATGCTGTATTGAGGGGAAGCTGCTTCTTTTAAAAATGTCAACATCTCTGTTGACAGAAATGTCATCAGGAAAGGTATCATTATGGATATTTGCAGAGACCTGGATACTTTCATAAAATCTCATTTGAACAATACAGAAATATAAAAGTGAAGATGAAACTGGGTGAACTAAAGATGTGTACGCCTGTAGCCTTCATTAAAAAGGTACATATTTATTTAAAGTGTTTTTCTGGCCTCATTTCCCTAGTATCTGATTGTTTCTTAGCTAGTGATCACCTCTGGAATTAATACAATTTTTTGTTTATAACATACCTAGGAAAAAAAGAGCTATGCCTAAAATTTGTTCTGCCTGCTGAATAAACTCCTAAATATTGCAATGCCTAAGAGCTAAGTCTGGAGCCCAGCAGCATCAACAGGTGGCTAGGTTCCCTACTTGAGCAATTAGGAAATTGTAGTTATTTTAGGTCAGTCTCAAAAAGCCACAAACTGAGCTAGATGAATGCAAACACTGCATACAAGACATACAAAAATTGTGTATAAAAATACTGGGTTTGAGTTTTTTGTCTCTGAACCTTATGTCTTATCTTCTTTAAAAGCTTAGAAGTGAGTATGAATCCTGGTTGAGTATGTTAACCATACTCTATGTCAATACTCTCTAACAGCATGGATGTGGTACCTATCCTGTTATAGGCCTGCCTAATGGTTGGACTTCTCCAGACAACTGGAAATGAGACTCTCTGCTCCCTTTTCTTGAGGAAGGCCTAGCATTTTTGTGGGGATCCATATTTGAAGCATGGATCCAATATGCAGGATTATGGCCAGTCCATTTTCGGCAGTGTTCACATTTGTAATGATTATTATTATTATTATTTATTACATGATTTGGGTTGTGCTGAGTGATCTCAGTATTTTCTATTTGTGTTATGAATGACCATAACATGCCCAATATATTAGACAACTGTA
The DNA here is from genome assembly GCF_001522545.3 of Parus major. NCBI lineage: Eukaryota > Metazoa > Chordata > Aves > Passeriformes > Paridae > Parus > Parus major. The sequence goes on along the minus strand of NC_031770.1, from coordinate 81,964,544 downwards.
GTGATTGGTTGCTTTATCTACAGATTTTGTGATTTGTGTCCCAGGCACTCTAGAAGTGGTCATGAGGGCTGTGTCTGGTCTGTACAGATTATCTAGCTCCTTGACCACATTTGAGGATTTCATGAGGTATCCTGGTTGTAACTTTAAAGTAAGACAGAAAAAATAAAACTGCCACCAATTTTTAAAACTGTATTTTCCCCTCAATTTTCCAAGTTCCCTTTAAGTATTAACCTTATTTAAACTGTATTCTGTGACTGAGGCCATACAGGGAACTATTTTTATTACTGTGGAGAATGAATGAGGATGATTTGGGATAAATGTTTGAGATTTTCCCCCAAAATTTTACATTATATGTGTATAAAAAAGACATATTTTTGAATGAAGTATAATTTTCTTTCTTTTTCTGGGAATCATTCCCTTTTTCTGCCAATGTCTGATTAAGCAGAGGGATATAATATCCAGTGAAAAAATAAATTATATTTTTTAATATAGCAGTGTTTGAGGTTAAAATATACTCTAGCTGTTTGTCTAAGTATTTTTTTCATGCCACCCTTGGAGAGTTTTAGCAACTGTGACACGTATGGCTAAGGAGAAACACAAAGGAATGAAGAAGTAAAATATGAAGTAAAATGAAGAGACAAAGATTGAAGGATCAGAGGTTAGATAGTGGGAGCTATTGTTTATCAGATTTACTTTGGAATATTTTGAGATGGAAAGGAACAAGTAGCCAGCAGTTTTTATTATCTAGTAATCTCCTTTTTCAGACAGAACATCGCTGAGGAACAAAAATTTCAACAGTGCTTCCACCCACTTTTTATATAATACATTAATCACTTCTCAATCAGAAAGGGTAATCTCCTGCCCCTGGCCCTGGTACACTAAATCTCCTCTTTCAGCAAGTTCCTAATAAGAAAATATGTCTTTAGTGAGTCCCCTAGGTTAAGATTTTCCTCCTCCTTTACTAGATAACTTCTTAAAACAAGAGGGAAGAGATGCTTGTTTTAAGTCAGGTTATTACATGTGTACAATTTCTTTGCCCATGGTGTACTCAGGGCTTATTCTTTAAAGTCCATTCTCTGCTGACACAGTTCCTACAGAAAATTACTGACTTTTAGCTAAACATAGTCACTGTAACTCCAGAAAAAATTCTTGTGATATTTTTTCTACAGATGCTGTATAAAATCCATGCACTTTTGATTTAGAGATAAGCAGTCAGCTGGGATCTGATACAATATTATTTGCTGAATGATGCCATTGTGCTTAGTAAAATGTTAGCACACCAGGTTCATCAATGTTGGCCAGAGAATTTAAATTGGTCTGGTTCCATTAATATTCAGCACTGCAGAATCAGGACAGACTCCATCCTTAGATCTAAATAAGACAATTCATATGATTTTGGAAAAAAAACAGCATATTATTTCCTGTCTCACTGACTCAGTCTTGCAGTATAATAATGCAAAATTAGTGTGTCCTTAGGTCTGCACATGGGTTGGGAAGTCACTAGTATGTTGCACAGAAGTACAGTGAAAATAAGTATGGGTGCCTTTGATCCCAGCAAAGAAGTGGTATCAAACTGTGCTGTGTAGCCCAGTAAAAAGAGCAGAGATATAAAAATTTCTTGCACTGTTTTGTCATCAGTACCCACTGCAGCTTTGCTGGCTGAAGTCTGGTAATAAAATTTTTGATATTCAGATTGTTCATGCATGGGTTTATACATCTTTCATTCCATTTCTCTCTGGATATGTAGAGGGTAATTGCCATAGGTTAGGTAGAATGGAACCTGGAAATCTAAGCAGGAATTAAATGACTTTATTAGTTATTCACTGCAAAATTATAGCACCAGCCTTCTCTGGAAGCGGAAAAGAATTCCAAGGATTAGTCACAAAATATGATTGTGATTTAAAATGTATCTCTCAGAAATGTCTTGGTTTGTGTCAGTTCATCTGTTCTGACTGAGTTCACTAACAGCCATACACAGGGCAGACTGTAACAGAGTATTAAATGCACTTCATTCCTGTGTACCTTCAACACTGAAGTTTTCTTTATGTAAGGTGTCTATCCAGTACCATTTGGTATAACTGAAATAAAGTGCTTGCATAGAGACTGAAAAATACTACAGAAAATGTGATAAAATCCTGCCTTCCTTCTCTTATGGGTCTTTATCCTTGCATCTTTTTTTCTTTCAGACTTTTTGCAGTGGACACCCTGGGATGCTGCCTAGAGCACCATTGTCAGCTCCATGGTCACTTGACTCCCTTTCATGCAAAAATCTTTCATTGTCTTTTCTTCGCCTGAGGTTTTTCTGTCTTTTTTGTTTGCTCTTTGCTCTGTTGTTACATTGATCCATGCTCTAGCAGGTTCCCACACAGAGAATTCCCACCATTGCCACCACCACCTATCATCCCCATTCCATAAAAAGCACCCAAGTGATAATATGGTAGTTTCCCCTGTAACTGATACCACTTTATTGGGCTTCCCTTAAGTATCAGCTACTTAAGACCTGTTTATTCTGTCTTGAGAAATGGCCTGCAGAATAGGATCCCATATTTATATGACTTTTAAAAAGGACCAAAATATCATGTTACACTCATGAGATAATTGTTAAGGCTTATTCCTAGCTGCATGATTAATTATGTAAGGTAAATAACTAATTTATAAATTAAACATGTATGCAACTTTTTAACGTACATAAGTAATTATTTAATTTGTTCATGTATTCTTTTAGAATTTCCAGTTAAACTATTATAATTAATGCTATTTTAAGAGCAAATGAGTGTAAAATTGCAGATGTCTTTGAGGGAACAGACTTCACTTAGGCAGGAGGTGGTAATTGAAATAATTGAACTTCACATTGTAGTTAAATTTGCCTCCCGCTTCTTTCTTTAAACAGTCACAAAAGAATATGGAATTAAGCCCTTTAAACTCTCAGATGAGATTAATTTCATGTCAGTATGCTTGAGACAAAGATAAAAGAAGAGTGCTTCAAATGGGGCTTCCATGTTCTTCCTCACAAAACAACTCCTGCTATAACAAATCTTTCTGACAGGACTTTCTCTCTGGATATATAAAAAGGCAAGGCTGTGTACTGTCAGAAACTGGCAGGCCTCAGGACTGGCTTTTCCATACATTTCAAAATGCTTATGTGTCTGTGAGGCCCTTTCCTTGGAAGAGGAGGCACACAGCCCTGGGAGCCAGACACCCTTCCTGTGAATGCCCTTCACAAGCTGAGGGGGCAGCCCTGGGTGCAGGGAGGCTTTGGCTGTAGCTCTCTCCAGCTACTACCCCATCCCTGATGTGCCTGCTCCACTCTCCAGAGCAACACCCAGGCAAGCTAGATGGGTATTCCCATCTGTCTCTGGCAGCAAAAACAGCTGAGGGGGCTTTGTTCTTGCCTTTTGCCGTGCTTTAATCACATTCCTATTCCCTAACTGTCCCCATTGCTTTGCCAGCTGTGCTGAAGTGATCTGGTCTGAAAAAGTCCTCTAAAAGGGAGGGGTTTTCTTCTTCAAACCATTTCCTCTTGCTGACACATCTTGAAGCACTCCAGCAGCACTCTCTGCCTACTGGAAATAGTGGATCCAGTGGTTCAGGGTCCTGCTGAGGGCTTGCAGCGTGTGGCTGACCTCTCCTGCAAATGAAGCAGGAGTCACAAGCAATTGTGCAATCATCATATCTAAGAGCATGTGGCTGAGCCTAAACACATAGAGGGAGGGGAGAGGGAGCAAAGGTTTGCTGTGGCTGAGCCAACAGCTTTAGAAGGAGATAGGTTTTGGGGAATATAGAGTGCAATATAGAGTGCAAAGTGGGGAATATAGAGGTTGCAATGAAAAGGAAATGAAAAACGAGATCCAGCAGACTAAACAGGAATGAAGCACTATTGTGCTTATTGAATATGTTCCCATTTGAGTAAGTCTCCATTTGGACAACACTGTTACCCATTTATCTTCTCTTTCCTATACTGGATGAGGTGTTCTTCACTTTCTGACTATCTTGGGATTAATTAAACCATGTTCTTGTAATACAAGTTAATACTGTGACATGTTGTGTAACACTTTGCTTCTTTAGTTCATACACCACTCAGTTCTTGCCGTATAAATAAGACCCTGACAAGTTCCCCTCCCCTGGAAAGGATGAGTTCTCCAAAGTTATTGAGGTTTAAGTGTGAAACAAGAAATGGTACCTTAAAAAGAAAATAATCCCATTATTTTCTGTTGCTTTTTGTCCGGAAGGTTGTTCCAAAGACAAAAGAAAATAATTTTTCCTAAAATGAGACAAGAATGGTTATGGTAACTATGATGACAAACTTAAGTAAATTCCAGCCTGTGCTTACAAACAATAGTGTGCCTTATGACTGGTTTCACGAGGGATAACCAGCCACAACCCATTAGGAATGTACATGGAAGGTATTTGTAACTGTCCCCAATATTAAATATCTTCTTTTGCTCACAGGATCCTTCAGATTAGAGTCGTGCTGACCTAGAACCATACCAAGTGCATCTGAGACCACTTTGTCAGAGAGCTTTTAAACAGTACAGTTTGTACCATTCTGTTTCACTCGGGCTGACTTTCATGAACACATTCTCTTAGTGGCAACATATTTTCTTTTCTAGTTTGACAACTTAGATGATCAGCCTTCACATAACAATATTTTGCCTGTTTCCTACATGCAATACACAGTTTGCTTACATTTCTGAAACCTTTAATTTAAACTTCTGGTAAAGAGTGTAGCTTTTCAGCTCATACATAAAAATGATTTGAAAAGCTGGGCAGTGTTCAGTAGAGAAACAGATTTGCTGTCTGGGGGCCCCACAGCTGGTGCAGGACTCCAGGTGGGGGTGTCATGAGAGTTAAGTAACAGGATCACTTCTCTCAACCTGCTGGTTATGCTTCTTGTGATGCAGCCCAGGGAATGGTTGACTTTTGGGCTGCAAATGCTTGTTGCCAGGTCGAATTTCTCATTCATTAACAGCCCCAAGTCCTTCTTCTCAGGGCTGCTCTCAATCTCCTCTCCATCCAACCTGTACCTCATTTTGAGATGGCTTGGACCCAGGTGCAGGACCTTGCACTTGGCCTTGCTTATCTTCATGAGGTTCTCAAGGGCCCACCTTCCAAATCTTTCAAACCTTTGTGGCAGAGACAGAATTCCACCAAAGATATAAGATTGAACCTGAGATCTGCATGAATAATCAATTTCTTTTTGCTAGACTGACTTTAGCTCGCTGAATCTGAAAGACAGAAAACCTGGTCATGGAGAAAGAATCTGAATCTTCTCCATGTTTTTTTTTCCCCTATTTTCTGAATACTGTTTTATAAAATTGCAGGTCTTGATATGGGATTTTAATTATTTTATTTCATTCTATGGAAAAGCAGAAAGAAGAACTCTCTGAAACCATGTAGTGTGCTTTTCTTTGTTAAGGTCAGTAAGGGTATACTTCAATGAGGTTTTGCATAGAAATAATGATCTGCTTGAAGTTTAATGTATGCTAGAAAATTCAATACAGAAATTATACTTATTAAATCAAACAAACAACTCCCCAAACCATTTCTTGCCCACACAGATCCCTTTACCCACACCAGATAAATAAACAAAGAATCTCCCTTGCTCATCAGAAGAATTAATTTATATGCCTCGTTTGGATAAGGGTTACTTGGCCTGAAGGCATTATAACTACAACAATACATGTGTTTACATCACAGTTCCCCCTTAGATTTTTAGAATTCAGCAATAAAAGGGACTACTGGGAATATAGAAATTGGTAACTTCTGCCTACTCTGTAAGAGTCTGCAAATGCCTCATGTCACACAATCCACAAAGATTCTCTGTATCTAGCCCTGCATGATCCCAACAAAATGTAAAGCAAGTTTTCTCTTCCTGTAGTCTTATCTGTTCATCTAAGATAGTAATGAATTTACAGGCTTATCCAGCTAATGTACCAGTTCCTGGCAATTCTTTAAATTGTTGATGAGCATCATCTCTAATTCACCTGCTGAGACCTCATGCTGTCTGCTTGCCCTTGTAGGCAAATACAAACCTTTGTGCAAGCCTTTGAAATTCAGCTTTAAAGCTCAGTAATATTGTTCCAGGATCCTGATTTGAATCTTGTTGACTTCCCTTTGCAACATTAATTTCAAAAGGGTCAGTCTTGGCTTGTGCTATAGCTTCATAAACCTCATTGACAAGATGTGCCTACATTAGGGTCCTGGTTTGGGCCAGGAGTGCCTTTCTGAAGTGAATGTCTCAGTTAGAGAGACCAGAGATGAATTCAATTCCTTCTAATAAAATCAAGGAAGAAGGTGCTGCGCTCCAAGAACTCACCTGCTCTAGTCCAGCAGTTTGCAGGCTGTCCATGGGACCAGAGTAGGGCTAGTCTATAGTAAAACACCCAAAATATGTATATTTCTGTATTGGTATTGCTACCAGGAGTAGGTTGTCAGAACTAATTGTTTTACCTATAAAACTGCTTCTATTGGCACCTCTACCTCTTGCTAATAGCAATGTAGCCTCAACAGCCCCCAGATGTTTTAATTTTTGTGCTATCTTTGTGTGACTTGTAACTAAAATGGCTAGAGGCAAAATACTCAGTTTGATAAATTTAGCTGCAGTTAACATAAGGAGTTACTGCTTCTCTTTATATATTGCTGATGTAAAAGGGTTTTTTAGGCTACTGATGATGTGAATGCCCATAATTGTAGTTCTCAGAGTGTGTAGGTGTAGGACTTGTAAAAAAGATGATGTTAATCTGAGAAAATAGGTTTAAAAGAAAAGTTAGGAAAGCATAAACACATCCTCCCAACCCAAATCAAGACTGACTGCATGCAAACCATTCCTGGTCAGTATTTGTGGAACTTAGAAAGACCTAGACTTTCTTATTCTATGATCTAAATTGTAAACACAACATGCAAAATGTTACCATTTTTTCCTAATAAATTTAATTTCCATGGAAGCACAGGAGTTAGAAGATACAGAGTTATATAAATGCTTTTTCAGCTTCCTTATAAGAAGTGGCAATTGGAATTTTTTCTGAATAGAAATCCTTAATATGTATGCAGCTTTTAAAATTTTTATGTTACATGTTTGAAATTTCTTTTGGAAAATTTCAGTCAAAGTGATCCAGTAATTTTTGCTACAATTTCCTTTCATCATTCTCTCTCCTTTGCTCCTCACAAACAGTAGTACCATCAGGGGAAAGATATTTTGTTCTGCCCTCGCCATAATGTTCTGAAATTATATCTCTAAAATTCCCTGGTCCTCAAAGATGTCTGAAAATTTGTAGGGTTTTTTATTTGTTTGCTTGGATTTTTATTTTTTTTTTCATGGGCAACCTCTTTCAGCCTCTGTGAAAACTGAAATTGGTGAGTACTTGGTAAAGAATTTTTTAATTTCCATAATTAAAATGGCTAAAGAAATTCAAATGCCATTTTTCTTCAAACAGGCTTTCCTCAGACAGATCCCCAAATGATGCTCAAGCTACATCTGTACCATCCCTACAGAATAATGTGATGTGGTTCTCATAGCACAGAAATAACCATGCTGAATAACTGTTGCTGCTGCAAATTACATGAGTATGCTTGAGGTCAGGGCTTCAGAAGCTTCAGTAGCTTCCCCTAAATTGATTTCTGGTGGGCCTGGTCTCTTGAAGAAGAACAAGTAATCTTTTGCTGTGGGGAGAAGAGTAAAAGCAGAAGGGGGAAATATAATAAATTCAAAGTGTGGTTATACAGAGACTGGGTGAGAGTCAGAAAACTGGAGAAGTATCTGGTGAAAGCATTTGGCAATGGATTAGAAAGAAAAGAAAGAAAAGAAAATATTGGATTTTGCTGTGACATTTTGGTGAGGAACAGCAGGTAGTCTATTATTTGGATTGGAGTAGGGGGAATAAAGGGGAAACTGGAAGTCAACTGTTCAAAAACAGAATGATAAGAGCTGGAATTAGAATAGAAGAGTTAAAGAATAATCTGGGCTGGTCATTAATAAAATATTTACAGAACAGGTTAGGCATCCCTTGAATGAGGCAGAATCCTAGGCCTGGAAATCATGTGAGAAAAACTGTGATTTTAACACCTGCCTCAGATTCAGCCATACACAGCTAATGCCAATGCCATTCACAGGTGTGTTTTGGGAAGATGGCCCATGAAGACTTCAAAAATTCTATCGAGGACCTCTGTAGAAAAAATTGTGAGAGAGTACTAATAATCATTTACTGCCTATGTAAAAATGTTCTCAAAGAGTGTGCAGGAAAGAGACAAGCCCCTTAACTGAGCCCAGTCCATTCTGCACACCAAATCTGGCAGGTTGAAGGAATGATGTGTGCCTCATGTTTTTTCCATCTCGGTGTTCTCAATCCCATAAGTGTGGACACTACAGCATGAAGTGGTGAATCACCAGGTGGCACATCACCTACCACGTGCAGCTCCTATCCCAGTGCTCCGTCTGTGGGCAGCACACAGACTGACTCAGGTCCACGTGCTCTGGGAGCCTGATGTGAAGTCACAGGACAAGAGCAAGATCCCAGGTTGTGCTGAGAGGTGTCGAGCTGCAGTGGGAGAGAATGGGATGTGGGCCCATGTGTACCTGTGAGATTTGATCAGTCTGCACGCAGAGTACGATTATGCAACAAAATGTTGCGGTGGTTTATATATTTCTGGAGAGAATGGGAGGTGAATGATCATGTCTCTACAGACAGTTCTGTCATTTCCTAAATCTGAATTCCAGCAGCTGAATGGCAGCTTTAATAATGCTCTTTTAACATAAATTCTTCTATGTGTCATTACTTTGTAATTTTGCAGACTAGCAGTAATTTGAGACATGTGTTTATTGAGTTTGCTTCAAGAGGATGGGAGCCTGCTTGCGATTAATGCAGTGGCTTTTGACTTCTTCATTCAGTGAGAAGTATAATTTGCCCCAATTCTTTGCTTCTCTCTCTGCACCCATTTCAATACATTTCTATCTTTCTAGATATTGTGATGTGAGAATTAATTCTGTAGGAAGTATTCCCCTCTTTTCTCCAAACCCTCTCTTTTCCACAGCAGGCCCTGTCAATACAGATAGCCAAAATAGCATATTTGTCTTTGTGCAAGTAAATCAACAGCTTGCAAGGAATATAGGTGGGAATATGTCAGATTCCTTTCTTCTTCCTGATATAACTTGCTCTCTTTCCTTAATGTAACAGTTCTTGGGTGTGGAAAGGGAAGAAATAAGGAGATTGGGTTGCACTCAGTCTTGAAAAAAATGAAATTCCTCTTAAATTCAGAAATGTCTTTTTAAAATCTTTATATATAGAGATCATGAAGAGCTGAAAATGTCATAGACAATGATGAAATGATAGGTTTCAAGTTTGGGTTGCATTCCCAAAGGCACTGGAGATAGGAAGCCCAGAGTTTCAGGGCCAAAGTTGGGAAGGTAGTATTAATAGTAGTCCATGAGAGAGCTTACTTAGGGCCTAATTAAGCTGGTACTTTCAGGAACACCAGATATTCAAGAAAATTCTAATAATCTTTTTGGTACAATTAAATAGGATTTTTCTTTCAAATTCTTCACCTCTTTGGACTACTATGCTGAAGACTGTATCCTGTACAGTTCTGCACACACAGGCGCTTGGGAAGCTAAATGCACATCCTCTGAATTGTCTTTATTAAACCTTGAGGAAAATTTTTAATTTGTTGTCTTTGAATACTGAGATTTTTAATAAAAGCTTTGAAGAAGAGGTGTTCACATCCAGTGTTTCAGTCAAGATGTCATGTAATGCTTTTTTTGAAGACATCATGGTTTTAGCTAACTTCCTTGGTACCTGATCATAGCCCATAAAAGAGAATCAGCATCAAAAAATATGTAGCCATTTGAATTTCATGACCTTGAGACAGGATAAGTAATAATGCATTTTACATTATTCCCATTTTTTTCCCCTTTGTACACTTCCTAGAACCTTAGAAATAAATGCCCTGTAGTGATATACAGCAGCTGGTATAAAGATGTTAGTTTGCTGTATATAACTAAAAATGTGCAAATATGCTATTTTTACCCTTGTAAAAGTTCATGCAGCTCATTGGCCATGAGTCAGTTCTGAGTCCAGGGATCTGATTTTGGAACAACATTCTTAGAACATGAGTTAACACCTTTCATTCATTCTCCTTCAAACAGTGGTGGTGGCTTTGCAAAAGCAAGGAATAATTTGGACTTCAGCTTAGGACATAGGGTAGTACCTGCTTTTTCATGAGACTCCTGTCTTTGCACCTTCAAGCACCCATTCTCAGGCTGTTCCATAATGCTGTTTCAAGACTGAGAGCTAATCCAACCAGTGTTTACTCTTAAATTTATAATCTGATCTGCTCCAGTGGGCTTCCATGACCAGTTCCCGAAATCACTTCTGCAGAGCTCTGCGTGGATACTGTACAAGGCCTTTCTGTAGAACAAAAGGTTTTGCTTCTTTGAAGGTTCAAGTTTATTCGTGTACTATATCCCTTGAAGTGTTTGAGACAGAGGTGGTGAACTAAGATTCTGATCCTCATGCATTCTAGGAATATGGAATGTAACTTTACCATTTAAATATTGAATGTCACTTTGCCTCTAAATTGCTTGATAAATTTTCCATCCTAATCTCTCTTTTTGAGAAAAAAAAGTGTGTTTTAGATAGTAATGGAGTTAGATATAAATATATGATTCTGTATGGAAAATAGTATCTCAACAGCTATAACATCTGATCAGCTGGCAGCTGCTACAGTCTGGCTGTTGATTTGGAAGTGCTGTGGACTTGCCAGCTGGCTGTCTTGATAAGTTGCTGTAGGTTTTTTGGGCACTCTTGAATGATTCCCTAAAATAATTTCAACAGGTACTGCTTACATTTTTGTTTTCTAATACTTGCTCCCGTTCTGTGAAAAGCATTCTTTATTAAAAAGGGTGTGCATATCTTATGTGTTCCATCTAACATGTTACCATAGCAAAAATATGTACTTTTAAGTCACACCCACCTAGAAAACAAGGGTGGGCTTTGGAAACTCAGTTGAAGGTTGCAGGGAGCTGTGTTCATCAGGGGTTGCCCATCAGTTCATCAGGAGCTGCCCATGTCACACAGAGGAGTACAGTAGAGACATCCCTGAACTATATTTATCTGACTCCTTCCACCAAACTGGAGTTGGAGGCAAGGCAGCAGAAGTGAGCTAAACCTTGTTCACTTGCTAATGAAACACAGTTAATTCATTTAACCAAGTGTCACTGGGATAAACCCGTACTTCGTTGGGACCACCAGCTGAAAACCTATCTCTGTGTCTGCCCTGTGTCATTTTGCCATACAGGGAGGCTTGGGGCTATCTCAGGGATTTTGCTGCCTTGGATTCTGCCCTCATAGGCCTGCTTTGGCAGTTTCAGGACACTTTGACATCTGAGGTTTATCATGAGATTGAATTAGGGTTCACTTTGATAGTTAAAATATTGCCTGCTAATTCATGCTGGTCAAAATAGCAGTTCTTTCAACACTTCACCAGAAAAATAGAAGTGATTATTTTTGGTTGCCTGTGTGGTTATACAATTGAGCTGGAGGTGCACTGCAGTCTTTTCCTAGTTTCGTATGTTGATCAAGATTTGGGAATTTTTCTTGTTTGTTTTTGTTTTGTTTAATATGGGTCTACTAGGAAAAACAAACAAGAAAAAACTTATAGCAGAACATAAGACAGACATCTGCAAACCCTTACAAGTTTTTTCAAGTGCAAAATTTAGCTAAATCCCAGTGATATTTTCAGATATTGGAGCCAGTACTGAGCCAACTTGTTATTTGAAGAAATTTCTTAAAATCCAGCTTTGTAAGTGCTTTGCTCCAACTGTCAAAATAATATTTTTCTCAGAAATGTCTGGGTGGTCTTTTGATCTATTGTATAAATATTTTAAGGCTATTTTGTTTATTTAAGATATTAAAATATTAAAAATTATTTTAATGAAAAACTATGTGAGTTTTGAACTGTACTTTTCTGATTGCTTAGAAGAAGAAATATTTCAGAAAAATGAGAAACAGACAGTGCTTTCCCAAACTTTTTAACCAAATATTCTTCTGTAGCCTATTTTTGACCAGATTTTCCATAGACAAAGTGAGCATGTCATCCTTCATGGTCTGACCTGTGATTTCACTTTCAGAAAATGCATTGTAGGTGAGGCACAGACTAAAAACTGGGGTTTGCAGTACAAAAACCCAAACCAAGACCCATTTTTTTTTTACTAGCTGTATAATAGTTACTGCTCCCTTTCCAATGCAAAGTATAAAACACTTTCTATAAAAAGTATTGGTGTCAAGAAGAGAGAATGAGAAAAATTTACTGAGAAATACACAGAAATCTGTTAGTAAAGTTGCTCTCCTTGGAGATAATGTTTGAATGCCATCAAAAAAGAACAGATATATGTTTGAACATGAGTCTTACAGGTGACTGAAAAACCCTACTTTTTAGCTGCTTGGATTAAAAAAAAAGAGACCACACCTTCCCAATCAATTCTATAATTTTTTTCTTAGTCTATTCCATTAATTATAAATACTTAGGTAAAAAAAAAAAAAAAAAAAAAGAAAATGAGAGAAAAGAGACCCTTAATTCATCATGAAGTAAAAAAAACCTACCTTTTTTGCTTTGTTCCAAACCATGAAGATTTACATTTCTGATTCAAATATATATTTTTTCCACCTGATTTTTAATTGTCATTGACATTAAAAATAATTCACTTGAACAGAGAGAATCATGGATTTCCAGGCTTTTATGGGAAATTAATTTCTCAATAGGAAGAATAGATAGCACAGCAGATAGCCCAGATTATGCCTGATTTCAGAATTAGCAGGAAGAAAAAATACAGGAATGAAACTTAAAAAGAACCATGCTTCTTCCTTCATTGAAATTTGCACTGTCCTCCAGGTGGCCTGGGCAAAAAAAATTTTCCCATCTCATCCATCCATCTATGGTAATAATTAGAAATTTAATAAAGAAATTGGCAGCTTAGAAAGTTCCTTTACAAATGCATTAAACAAAACACATATCTCCACCACAGTTACAAATAAAGCAAGATTGTTCAATTTCTAATTCTTATTCTGAACGGTTCTGAAGGATTAATAGCACAAAAACCAAATAAAAATGATTTAACCCATTTAATATTGGAGATTGAATGAATTATTTATTAAAGTAATTTCATCTAGACTGTGCTAAGTAGCAGAATTGTATTTTGCTTTTTGTTTGTTTACCTCTTTTTTTCTCTTTTCATAGAATAGCTTATATAAAGTAGTTCTAGAGCAAGTTTTAAAAGCAGTCTTGACTTTGTGCCACCATCACTGGTGAAAAGAATGGATGTGAGTATAAATAACGGGATTTTGACTTTAATATACTGGGAAAAGATGGATAAAGATGTGGTGTAAGGCACATTTGATGTCATAAATTAACCTTCTGGACATAAACTTAAGCTCTGGATAGTCCTGGTTCTCAAAAATTAGTCCAAAAACTTGTACCAAAATCGAGTTAATAAGATGAAGACCTCATGAGGTATAATTCTGATTGTACATTCAGTATTTATTTGAAATGCGCGCTAATATATGAATAATTTTGCTTTTTAAAAATTTTAACTGAACTCAGAAAGATTGTTTTCTGTCTACTCTTTCTAGATGACCATGGATAAATAAGTTCCTCTTTTATTCTGTGTGTTGTGCTTTTGTAGCACTATCAAGTTAGTCGAACCACATTTACAGTTATTTGCTGCAGAATGAAGAGAGTGCTGTTTCTTCTTGAAAACTTCTGTATCCTTTCAGTTTATCTGAGAGGAACCTTCCTTACTCTCAACAAGCCCATCTTGCTGAATGTTCCTCATGAGCAAATTAACAGGGAGTCTAAATTGCCCTCTATTTTTGTGAAACAAGACTGATGTCAAATCACTTTTTGTAACCATGCTTCATTAATGCACCTCACCTATGCAAACTGCAGTTTCAAAATGGTGCCTATCAATATCAAATCTGGTTAAATCAAATGTTAAAACAAATCATGGGGGTGCTGATATTTGTCTTAGCATTTGGAGCTAAGTTGCTTGTGCAAGAAAGACCAAAAGACAAAAGAAAATGAGGAATTGAATGCAAGTGTTAAAAGGAAGATAACCAACCAAGGCCCACTGTGTGCAGAATATGGGCAGACATACAGCTATACAGAGTGTACATACAATGCTATGCAGGCCAAAAGGTGAAGAATAATTGTAGAGATTATGTAGGTTTGCTTTGAGTTATTTTATGTGATATTTAGTGGTTGGTATTCCTTGAAAGAAAAGACTCCTGGGCTTGGTGGAAACATCAGCACTTGAAAACAAATGCACAATAATTGACTATTGGGAAAAAGTAAATTTTGAAGCAATCTGAGGGTGTAAATGCTGTTAGCTGAACTCACTTTCCAGAACAGAAGGGAGATTTCTCAGTTCTGAAACATTCTTCTGTGTGCACCGTGAGTGAAAGGACACTTAGTAGCTGGGGACACCAACAGAGGTAAATACGAACCTGTAGTTCATATCTGCAGTTCAGTATTTTTGAGAAATCAAATTATTGTTAACTGCAGGGCTTTTGTCAATTAACTGTATTAAATTCATACTTATTGCCAGTGAATGTAGGTATGTCCTAGGGTTCTATTGGCCCAGGCCAGTAGAGAGCTCAGGAAAAAGAAAGGTCAACCTTGTCCCCAGAAGTATATGGTTTCACCATCGGGGTAAAATGATTATAAATTGTAAAATGAAGAGTATAATTCATAAATTAAGAGTATAGTATATTGAGACAAAATAGCTTGTAGATGCTAAATGCAAAAAGGAAGCAGGGAACAGAGCCTGTGTGAAACTAAGTCACACAAGCTTCTCACTCTGGCCTGAGAAATCGTAAGAAAGAATCCAAACAGTCCTTGGCAAAGGACAACAATCTTTGCAGGTGCTGTTTAGGATCCTTGTTGTTTACTTGTAAGAAACAGTCAAGGGGTGGTGTTCCACTTAACCAATGATAGTGATGTATTGCTTTAATGACCAATGAGAGTTTTACCTCTCTGACCTTCTCAAACATGTCTATAAAAGAAGATCTGGAATAATAAACCTCGCTCTCTTGGACAATGCAGCTGAGAGTCATGTTGTACTTCTCGCCGTTCCTAATATAGTGCAATAACAGCTCACCAAGAAAGGAAATTTTTTACAGAGCATTAGCAGCCTAAATATTCTCAAGCTTTTTGTAAGCATCCCAAACCTGCAGGTGCAATTTCAAAGAAGGCAGCAGAGTGGCTGTTGAAAGCTGCTACCCTCTACGGGGAAGAATTTACAAGAACAAGCTTTGAAAATCACACTGTGCATAGTAGCAGAAGATTTTGTTCTTGGATGGTCAAAGCAGATATGTTTTTCAGACTATTATAAGAAATTGTTTGATTAGAAACAATCTGCTGGAACTCTTCTCTGCCTGTGAGTGCCTTACACCATGTGCTTCAGGTCTTGCTGTTGTCTGTTGTTGCCTTTGGTGAGTCCTGATGCTGAGTTTTGTAACTCTTATGATGTCTTTAGGAGCTAATCTTTGAATACTGAATATGACAGATAGGTTCTGAATAGACAATGAAGAACTATGAAATGTAATCAGATATTGTTCTAGATGACATCCACTTGAAATATATGGGAAAATAAAGATGTTTTTCCTGGGGACTCCTTTCCTTTAAAACAAAATAAAAATTAACCACATAACTTGAGGAATACTCAAAGTTCCATTAATTTTAAAATAAAAGGTGACTGTTATGTTCATTTAGTGACAGTCCCTAAGCTGTGCATTATTTCTGCACAATACATGTTATATGTTGAAGAAAGGTATAACTCAGAAATACAAAAATGATTGAATACACATCTGTCCTTGTATTTTCCACATCTGAAATGTAAACCTGAGCCTGAACTTCTTTTCATTGTTTTCTGAATTTCATTAAACATTTTTAAAATTATTATCATACTCAGATAAAAGCCATGAATATTTTATTTACATGTATTTACAGAAGCTGAAATCTTAGCCTTCTAATTAATAAACTAATTAAAGTTATTGACACTTTTACAGATGGATTTTTCAGGTTACAAGTTATTTTGAAAACATTTTTAATCTTTTCTAACTTGTGACTCAGTAATTTTTAAACTGTGCCCTGCACAGCATGACATAATATTCCAGTAATGGTCTCACTAAAGCTCTTCACAGAGATAAATACCAGCTCTTCAGTAATCTTCGTATTTTCTGGCTTAAGCATCCAGGAATCACAGTCATTTTCTTATCTATAGCACTTTGCTGAATGTTCATGCTTAATTAGCTCATTTACCGTGACCCTGGGATCTTTCTCAGTGTAAATGTGTTTCAGAATGTGGTCTCTACACTTTCACAGGATTGCAGGATCCTTAGGATTGGAAGGAACCTTAAAGAAGGGTTACAAACTCACCTTCCATGAGAGGGATATCTTCTACTAGACCAGGTTGATTTCACATCCCATTTTGCCATTAGATCTTGTTTTTATGTCTGCAAATTTCATAGTTTCCAAAACAAATACATCTGGAGCAATCAGATTTCTGTGCTGAACATCTCTATACACTGTGACTTGGCACTCTACTGATTTTCATGTTATTTCAGACTGCATATTTATAGCATTTACCATTTGTTCATCTATTAGATATCTTCACTGTTTGCAGCAGTAAGGGAGAATTTGTAGACATTTATTGAGGTATTAATGAAAGGCAGACAAAACCAGATGGATTTAAGTTATGTGGCTGAGGCAGCTGGTGCTTTCTATTGTTTGTTCTGTAACAGATCTTGCTGCAACAAATGGCAGGACGAATTGAAGCAAACATGAACCAGTTCCTGAGCTGAAGCACTTCCAGTCAAGCACAGTAAGGCAACTGAAAATGAGTATCAGGGTATATGACCATGCTTCAGTGGGTTTGGTGCTATTTTTTGGTGCTGTTTGGCGCTGTCTAGCAACAGCAACCAAGGAGCATATGGTGAATATCTTGTGGCAGGAGCCTCTTTAGCCTCTAAGTTGAATACACCAACATTCACAAGTCAAATCTGCAAAGTATGGTAACGTAGTTTCCATATTTTAGGAATGATAATCTAAGGTGCATCCTTAACTGCAAATGCTCCTTCTATCTGGAAAGTCTGCAGGATGGTAACAGTGGTTCATGTGTTTTTGTTCTGGGTTTTGCTGTTGAGTTGTGCTGCAGAAAGAAAGCTGCTTCTGTGAGGAGATAGCTGGTGTACCGTGATAGAACAAGAGCTAAGGGCATGTGATTGTTTTTGAGTTCTGTGGATGAAAATAATATGTTACTGTCAATGCACCTGGCTTTGAATGCTCTCTGCATATAAAAAGACTTTTTTCTGTTTCATTTGAGGCAAAGACTGTGCGTGCCTGAAAAATAATGCATTATCTACCAGGTGCAAATATAGGATTTTGCTGCTTGAATGTGTTGCCATTCAGGTGCTAATGGAGTGGGCCTCAAGGTTTCATTCATTAAAGACTGTTTAATTGCTAGGATGTAACATGGAGTTGCAGAAGAAAATCATGGCCTTGGAAGGCTGGCCAGAAAAGCTACGTGATCGTGTGTGTCTGCATACAAATGCTTTCACAGCCCGTGTGACCTATAGGCTGCTTTTTTTGCATTTTTCTGTGCACCAACACTTGGAATATTAAATAATGAACTTCAAAATAAGAAAATTAAGATTTTCCACTCACAAATAATATTTTGAAACTGGGCAGCTAGATAAAGTCCAATTAAAACACTGGTGACCAACAGTGGTGATAACCAATTGCAAATATATAGGTAAAAATATTACAGTTAGAATAAATGTGGCATATAAAGCTGGATGTCTTCAGTGAATTAAGTTATTCATATACCCATGTATGTTATGATTTCAGGACATGATAAAGATGTCCCTTTAAAAAATGATTGAATAATGTCTAACATTATAATTTAGGGGACACTATTTAATTTTCAGAACATTTTAAAGGTTCTTTTTAGTGCAACACCTATCTGATGTAGTACTGATGTGGTAGCTTGTTTACAGCTGTTTTTATAAGATCTGAGTTTAAACCAAAATATTTTAGTTTGCACTCGTAAATAAATTATCACCATCTTGTCTGGGGTTTCTTGGTAAACAGGCTGAGGTACTTTTTTTTAATCCCATTTGGTTTTCAATAATCAGATGGAAACAATTAAACAAGTTATTTATGAAAAAGTAATTGCAGTTACAAAAGGCTATATAAAAGAAGATGCTGAAAAGATGCTAGGGAAATGTTTTGCTGGTCTGTCGGTTGTTTTAATGAGACATTCTAGCAGTGTACAGACTTCCATGAGTCTTCCATCTCTTACTGATCTGCTTTATCAACTTTCAGAAAAAATCACTTTTCACTGAACTATTGGTATCTGCTATAGAATCTATTTGCCTTACTCACTGATACAGCTTTTTCCCCTGAGTATTAAAATGAATCAGGTAGAATGCTGACATATACATATTCTTCCCAGAGGAAAAGTCTTCACATTCCCTCATTTAAGAATGAGCTTTTAAAACTCATTCAATCTGTAAATGACCTATCTCAAACTAAATGGAAAACAATACCTTTCCTAGACTAGCCGGCTTGAGTTTTCAAGGATAAATCTATCTTGTGCTTTTTCATGTAGTACTTTATTCTCCTATTTACAATCCCATTTGCCAGATATTTTCATGCTGACTATTGCATGATCTCAGTGGCTCAGCAGTGGAAAGAACAAGGCTGAGAATCCTTCCTCTGGAGAATGTTTGTCTTGTGGTACCCTTTGTTTAGAAGCACAGCAGTTGTGGTGACAAATACAAATTTTCATAATGAATGAGTACAAGGCTTTGACCCACCATGCTCCTTATGTGGGAAAGTTGACTATGTTCTGCAAGAGGAGAGAAGAAGGTCATGAATGTGTGAAGTGCCATGCAATGCAAAAAAATTTTGTGCTGGGTTTATGAATACTTCATATGGTGTTGGCTGTGAAGTGAAATTATTGAACACAGTATTACATTTTCATTTATGAAATGAAATAGAGAAGAGAAGCAGCAGCATGTGGGGCCAAATAACAGAAGGTGGCATATTTCCAAACTAATCTGTGAGTCTGGAGGTTGGGAAAGCTAAATAGTTGAAAACTCTCTATAGAGTTTCAAGGAAAGTTTCTCACACACCATTGCAGAGACTTGATACACTTGTAATGATGGTAAGTGCTGAAGGATCTGGTAAGCCTTGAAGAATTAAAAATGCATATAGACTGCATAGTCTTAATTTTTTTTTAAATTCAAAGTTATGGTTCTTAACATAATGTTTAGCTTTAAGAAGGCCTTTATGCAAATTTGTTGTTTGCTATTTGCCCAGAAAAATTCCTCTTAAAGTGGTGTGACAGCCTTGTGTTTTGCTGTGAGGATGCTAACAGCTTTCATTCCATTCTTGCATGGCATGAGACAGGGAGGGTTGCCTTATGCAGAACACACACTGGAAAAAGTTGTTGGCCCATAAATAACATCATTTCAGTAGCAGGGGCATATTTCAAGTTGACTGTGTTTCTGTGTTACTGCCTGTGTTTCTGTTAAAAAATGAAAGAAATGTTAAATATAAATCTGTTTAGAGATATGCATGGTAAATATAAATTGATGTTGTGCATCAACAGGAATTCTGCATGTAGACTTAAAGCAAGTAAAACAACTAAATCATCTAAACAAACTTAAGCTTGAATTTTGTCATACTACTCCAAAGACATTACTCTTGTATTAGGGTTCCTGTGGTACCACTATAGAGGTCAGGGAAGGAAAATGAAGCTCTTAGAAAGAAACTGAAATTCAAACTCAATTCTTGCCAGCAGAATGCTTATTTTTCTTTCTTTCAGATGGCAGCTGCCCTAAGTGTATAGCCTCTATTTTCTGCTCTTAGAGGTTTTAGCTGGCCTTTCTTTTCTCCAGCTGACTCCTGTTCACTCTCTTCATTGCCTTATTCCTAGCAGCTTTTTTAGCACTGCGAGAGGCATCTCTTCTGCTCTTTTCCCAACGCTGCCATGTTGTTCATCTTAAATGATCTTTTATGAGGCAAAAATGGGAATAGGTGTATGGGAAGAGATTTCTGGGGTACTTCAGAATTATAGAATTAAGCATACTGTATTTAAATGAGTAATATAAAAAGAAAATGGAGGAAGGTTTGAAGGCAATTTTGAAGAGCCAATCAATGTGGTTTTACTTTGTCAACATTATTTTTTTTTCTTTTTCTGTTTTAGTTATGTTTTCCTATATCTTCTCTTTCAAATGCTGTGTTCATTCCCTTTTTAGTCTCCAGATCAGCATTTCCAATAATGAATATGTCATCAGCTAAGATTGTGGGGGTTGCCTGGTCCTTATTTCAGCAGGAGTAATGAGACTCAGTGTGTGTATTCGAATTATGTGGCATGTTTTTGGTAGAGGGGCACTATAGGGATGCAGATCTCTGTAGAGGAATCACTGCCAGAAGCTTTCCCCATGCTTGGTGGAGCCAGGGCCAGCTGGCTTCAACACAAGCTGCTGGCCAAGGTGGTGCAGCCTCTGGTAAAACAGAGTTTAAGAAGCAGAAGAGAAAGGAGTGAGACCATGTGAGAGGAGAAGCCCTGTGGACACCAAAGTCAGTGCAGAAGGAAGGGAAGGAGATGCTTCAGGTGCTGGAGCAGGGATTCCCTGGGAGCCCACGGGGAAGATAATGGTGAGGCAGCTGTGTCCCTGCAGCCCACGGACATCCACAGTGGAGCAGAGATCCATGTGCATCCCCTGGAGGGTCTCATCCCAGAGCAGTTGGATGCCCAAAAGATGCTGTGACCATGTGCAAAGCCTGCGCTGGGGAAGGCTCTTGGCAGGACCTGTGGACTCACGGGGAGAGGAGCCCACACTGGAACAGGTTTGCTGGCAGGACTTGTGACCCCACAGGGGACCCCACACTGGAACAATTTGTTGTTCAAGGATTGCACCCTGTGGACGGGATCCACAGGGAAACAGGAGAAAAGTGTGAGGAGTGGAAGAGACAACCTAATAAACTGACCACAGCCCCCACTCTCCATGTTCCCTTCTTTCCCTGGGGAAGAGATAGAAAAAATCAGGAGTGAAGTCTGGGAAGAACAGAGGGGAGGGGAGATGGTGTTTTGAGGTTTGGTTTTATTTCTCATTATCCTACTCTGATTTTATTGGTAATAAATCAATTTTTCCACAAGTCCAGTCTATTTTGCCTGTGGCAGTAACTGGAGTGATCTCTCCCTGTCCTTAATTCAATCCACAAGCATTTTGTTATATTTTCTCTCCTCTGACCAGCTGAGGACAGGAGGAATGGTACATTTTTGGTGAGCATCTGGCATCCAGTGAGGGTTAGCAGGTGTTTTTTTAAAAACTACAAACAAGAATATCAGCTCTCCAGACTGACTTTTCCTGTGCTAACCGGATCAGTTGATCTGTTCTTTTTAGACTTGTCAGACTATCTTTGTTGCATTGTGGTTCAACTACATTTTTTGTGTTTTTATCTTAAGACTGTTCATTAAAATATTCCCTGAATGCAGATTAACAACTTGTTATGATTTTGGCCTGATCAACTACTTCTGTCTATCACAGATACAGTGGACATTGGAAAAGTAATAAATATATCATAAATTGCAGGATCACAACATTAACTGCAATTTTTATGCATCTAATATGTTATCTACTTCATCACTCTTCTGTTTACAAACCTATGAACCCTGGCTAGAAAAAATTTAATGCTAAAAGCCTCTAAGCAGCTTTAAGTAGCTGCCTTATCTTTCAAAAATGAAACTAGATTGTTCCTCAGCTAAGGAATTTTGCATCCAAAGCAAGCTGGTCTTAGTACAGGGGGGCATTGTTCAGTCATGCACAAGGGATGGCTTAAAAGCTATTTATTAGCACTGCAGGGTAAAAAGTGTGGACTTCATATCTCTTGACAGTATAATGTTCTGGATGTCCAGCAGGGCCATCCAACTCAGCTTCTTATTCTTTAACTGTTTGAAATATGGGAAAATAAGCAGTGTTGCTTTTGACTGGAAAATGCCAGTTGAGTGCCTATTTTTATTTTTTGGTAAAAAAAATCTTAAATACATCTGTAATTTTCTTTCCCTCAAACCTCCTCCAGGTAGAAAAGCCTAATAATTTTTATAAACCATTTTGTCTCCAAAATATTCTAGGATTTGAGCATAGGTTTACCTTCCCTCCCCTCCAAAACACATAAAATACTGCAGCAGAAGAGTTTTTAATGCTTTCTGGGACTGTCTGCAGAATTCCCAAGCAGGTAATGCTCCTCTCAAAAAATTATAGTGATCAAAACCCCCTACATTTTTACCTTAAGAGTACATCTATATGTGTATTGCAACTTTATATATTATATATATATATATATATATATATATATGTATATATATAATACACATACACATATAAAGCAGTATAAAATAGGCTAAAAACTATGACTGGAGACACATTTCTATATGTTTGCATTTGCATATTGATAATGCATGTAAATATATATTATTTATTCTATGCTAATGAAACTCAAAAAATAAAAATAAAAAAAAATTTCTCAGTGCCTTTATGGTTCATCATGTACAGTCTGTTTCATGAGTATTTCGTAGTGACCCCGCTCCAGAAAGTGAGCATATCTACTTTATGGGAAAATGATGTGATCTAGAAGACTATATTTCATTAAATTTTTCTCCTGCTTTGTGGTTCGTAGGACTTGAATTTTGGTGGTTTAGGTTAAATTACACTTCTTTTCACAGTGAATTCAGATGTTGCTTTGAGTCATAAGAATTTTTTAAAAAAATCTGCTGAAGATCAATGCAAGTCAGAAACATTTCCAAATTGCTGTAGTTTATCATGCTTCTTTCCCTGGATGCTGTTCATAGGAATATGGATTGAAGCAGGAATGCGATGGTAAAAAACTGAAACCGCTATAACCAGGAGATAGGAATGTAGCAGACAATGAACGATGGCAGAGGTACTGTAAGGGGAAATTTTTCAAGGTGTTTGAGATGGAGATCAGAGCAATGCCTTTTATTTCAATAAAAAAAATTAAAAACCAGTCAAATTTAGGTGCAGGTGGAGGTGGGGATCAGAGTAGGTAGATGGGACAATAGGAATAAGGGTGAGCTGTTCCACTGCAGCTGAAAACCTTGAAATGCTCCAAATAGATTTCCTGTCTTGATAATGAGAGGTAGGTAACCTTATATCAGATGGAAGACTCATGATATTTTGAGGGTGTTGAACTGAAGAAAGTAATAGAAAATCTCTGGACGTTTCACTTCTAACTTACATATCCTCTATTAATTTCACTTTGCAAAACGAGTATTCAGAAAGTGAGAGTTCAGCTTAAATGTGAAATCACCTTTCTTTTTTAACTTAAAAAGGAGTCTTTTGTTTGAGCTGTCACTGCAGCACAATTTATCCTGCATTTATTATAATGTGCATTTAGTCACATTTCATTTTTTTACTTCCGAGAGTTAATTACTGTTTTAAAGTCTTTTGTATACTTACTCCCCCATGGCTGCATAATTACAGTTTATAATGAATAATCTCTGAGTTTTGATTGGCTGCTCTGGCTTTCAGAGTTTAACAGATAAACCTGAAAATAGAAAGTACACTATTCCCACATTGTTTAGGAAAAAAATAGTTTCACCTAGTTTAGCCATCTAAAAGCTAAGTGTCTTATCTACCCTTCTTGACAAGGCACCTCCTGTGGCTGAGGAAAGGTGGGTAATGGATGGAACAGTTTACCTCCATCATCATCATCATCATCATCATCATCACCACCTTTCACACCTGAATCAGAGTATCACGGTAGAGAAGGTCCTCCTGTCTAACGAAGAAAGATCAGTAGTCTTCAATATCAAAATCATATCATTATCATATCATTTTACCCACTAGTCCTGAAAAGGACCTTTAACTTCTTCAGATTAGATCTTATTGACTACAGCTCCAGGTATTCTCTGTTCTACTGAAAATACTGAAACCTTTTGTTGTCTGTATACATCTTGAGCACATAAGTAAATACTTGCTAGAATGTCTTCTTAAAATAAGGACTTTCAAGCATGTATTTAGGTGTTGGGTTTTTCTGGCTTAAGGTCCAGAGTGGAAGTGGTGTGTTTTTTGCAGAGCTCCTCCTCAGAACAAGAGAACATTTTAATATTCATGCCTAAAGAAAGGAAGCCTGATTTAGGAAGTGCCTCAAGAGCCATGCAGGGTGCAATGCTCTGTGCAGTTCTGCAGTGAGAAGTGCTGTGCTAGATGTCACATTTTATTCCAATCTGTGTGAGGTAGATGTAGTTTCTGGCCTGAGACTGGCCAAGGCTTTTAGTGGCCTATTGCTTTTATCAGGGTAGTGGTGGATGGACTGTGATTTCACTCTGTCTGGAAATGGGGTTGTTTATATTAAAAGTACTTCAAGAAGAATTTGTAAATAGGTTTAGGCAAACCAACAGCAGTTTTTCTTCAAAATTATGAGTTTTATTCATGTGAAGGCTATAGCTTGCATTGAGCACTCTTATTGCCTTTGTGTCATACATGGAACTTATTGAAAATAGTGCTAGCTGAAAATTATTTAAATGAATGAGTTGAGACAGGAATTTGTAATTTATTTTATTGTGAAAGCATTTTATCATTGTTAAAATGTTAAGTATACATTTATTTTTTGATGGAAATGCTTAGGCATTAATTTTATTATTTTTCCTGGAAAAAAAATAATTTAATTTAATTTAAAATTAAATTCTTTAATTAAAGCAGTTTCTCTTTAACATGTTTTTATAGAAGGTTTAAAAAATGAAATTGAATATTTAGAATTAAAATGTTTTTAAAAAGGTTTACAAATCTGAGTGGTACCCTTATCTTAAACAAATGCATCACTATGCAAAGAGAACCAACAATTTCAGCCTTCATTTGAAGTTATTTTATGTTCTTAGAGTTGTGGAGAAGGTCCAGCTTAGTTCACATCACAGTTTATGCTCTAGAGGGACTATGAAGTTTTACATTTGGCTGCTTCACCTATTTTTTTTTTTTCTTTTAAAAAATATTTTAGTGGATGATACTTTGGGAAAAGAACTAATTCAGAAGCAATATATTGATAATACTGCTTATTCAAGTTTTATATTACTTTTTATTAGTAAACGGTGAAGAAATTTAAAAAAAGACTATATTGTGGCTTTTGGCTTTTTTAATTACTGATAACCACGTACTCAGCTGACAGTTGTAATGTGATGAAGACCTTAGGGAGAGATTGTGAGGTTGAAAGACCCTTACTTCTAAAAAAAATACACCTGTTTATGTAGTAAAAAAATTACTGCCACTTCCAAACCTTGTTTTTCCTATCACCTTAAACTTGTATCACCATAGATACAAAAATGTTACATGGCAGAATATGTTTATACACAAAAGGCATAAAACTACATAAAGAAAAAAAATGAAACAATGTGGACATCTCTGCCTCTCTTGAAGACAAACATCTAATTGTTCACAATAGGAAGGATATGATCCTGTTTGCAGTGCTTCATCAAGTATCCTTTTAGCAGTGAAAGTCCACATTGATTTTCAAGCAGGAACTGCAAAAAATGTTCATGTTCACAAAAGTACTACACTGTGAATAACAAGGTCTTGACAGAATTGACTCCTAGAATAATATGGTAGATTATCCTTAAAGACACTGCATGTGTTTCTCCCATACACATTTATTTTCTTCAGACGAGAGTGGAATAATTTTAGCCTTAGAATTTCACCCTCTTATTTTATTACTTTCAAATACCAATTATATGCATAGTTCTGTATGAAAAATTTTCTGACATGACTTTTACCCGTGGTACACAAGAACTTTTCCACTTGCTGAAGCTTATTCTCTTTGCATAATAAAAAACAATTGCAGTCTTTTTAAAATAATGATCTCTTGTACTGAAGAAAATGTTATGAATGTAGTTCTGACTTATTCTAAATTAAAAGCTATTTTAAGCTATTTCAAACTTATGTCTCTAAAACTTTAGTACTTGTTCAAAAACACACCCAAGCAAAATTACCATTTTTTATTACCTATTTCTGGCACATAATTTTTCAAGTTTATTGATTCTTAATCCATTTCAAAAATGTTATAGTTTCCCTCATCCATGCTATTTTACTGGAAAAGAAACTGTTTTCTTTGTATCTAAACCCACATATGGATTTTTTTTAATCTATTAAATTTTGAATAATGCTTATTTAGGTGATCACAGTCTGCTTTCTGTCTTGGGCAGAGAGAGTGTGGGGATCTTCTGAGGAGATCTGAGGGCACTCCCACTGTTCCAGAGCAATTAAAGTGTTCAGTATCATGAACAAAGTGAAATGTTTTAAAATGGGCATTTTTAGTGTGATGCTCCCCAGCTACAAAAATTATCAACAGAAGCCTCACACAGTGTGACAGTGTCTCTGGAAAGAGTCTTGGCACTTTGTGCCAATTCATCTGAATATTAACGTGACACACTGTGGGACTGGGACCTCCTTGCCAAAACAGGCAGGTTGGGTCCAAAGTGGATTTCTCACACGCCAGTGAGTGCAGTAACCAAGGACAATCCCCACGAAGATGCAGTGCTGGCTCTGCAAAGAGCAGTGCTGTCATTTTGTAGTTTAAGAGGTTGTGTGCTTCTTGCTGGAAGGACTAGAAATCCATGTAAGAGGGGGTTCTGTTTTTCATTTTGTTCATGACTTCAACATAGTGGGCTTTATCACCTTTCTGCTTGCTTTGCTATGAGGCTGCTAAAAGTTCTAGTCAGAATTGCACAGGAGTGGCACAATGCTTTTCTGCTGCTGCTTCAGAAAGACTGCAGTCGAAACTTCCTATGTAAAATCAGCTCTAGCACTGAAATCAAGAGCTGACATATGAAAAGCCTGTTACATTTTTGTTTTGTCCCTGCTCATTGCTGGGGGATTGGACTAGATGACCTTTAAAGGTCACTTCTAACTCAAATTATTCTATAATTCTACGATTTTAAAATTTTATGTACTGAGGTATTTGGGAATATTTTTGTTTTTAATTTAGATAAATAATGATCTTTATTTTTTTCCATAGGGATAGAAGGACAGAAAGAGCTGCTTATATATTTTTTAATATTTAAACAATAGAAATGGTTATTAATTATTTCTGAGCTTTTGTTCATATTTTACTAGTCCAGCCCATCTGAGCACCCACTGGATTACAATCTTAAAAAAATTACTAAGACTCTTGAGAAATGTTGTGTTCCAAAGCAAATTCTAGAAAACTATTCTATCAAGCCAAACAAATAATTAAGTGAATCATTACTTCCCACCTAGCACTCATTGCAGTGTTATTGCATAATAAACCCATCTGAGTGGAAGGAGAAAGAATACATCCAGAGAGAAATCAAGTCTATATTCTTGAAATGACTAAAATTCATTTGAATAGAAACAAAAACAAGAAGGAATTATGGTGGTTATCAATATCAGCCTAGAAAATGTCTTTTATTACACCTATCCGTGCTGCTGTATTGCCTTTCCACAGCAATTTGTGATGTGAGCTTGCACAAATCCAGTAGCTGGACTCCTCTAGGAGATTATTTTCTTCTACTGCTGCTACTGAAATCTCTGCCTTTAGCCTCAAGATATTCTATTTCAGATAGAAATAAGTATTACTATGCAAAAGAGGCATGAGATGGGGAGCTATAGCACCTGAACTCTGAATCCTGCTTTCTAACATGCTTGTTCTTAAGACCAACTTTTTATTTTGCTTATCTGTGCTAACAAGGCCATCTGTGGAGTGGGAGGGTCATGGTCACAGCTCTTGGTAGACTTGGTAGGACTAGGGGTGCTTGATGTCTTCCAAACCAAGTTCATGGATGGTGGAATTTCAGGCTCCTGAGCATGAGAGGAAAATTCCTGGTACCATAAGGCCCTATGTAGTCCTGGTCATGGAGCAGGATGAGGCCACAGTTCCAGTTTCTCAACTTCAACCTTGTAGCTGTAAAGCGATGCAGCAGGAGGCTTACAAATGCTGCCTTGTAGCAGATATTAGAAAACTGTCACTTTGCCTCTGACCTTCACTGGGCCTATCACAGCCTCCTTATTTATCATCATCTTATTAACCTCCAGGAGAGGCAGGGCTGGACCTCACAGTAAGAGAACAGGCAGTTCCAGCAGCACCTGGTAGGAAGGAGGGAGAAGTGAAATGTTACCAAGGCAAATAGCAAAGGACTATACAGGACCTGGAAGTAACTTGTGGCATGAATCTCTGAAGTGGAAGTGAGAGCTCTCTTGCTTTGCATCAGGCTCATTAATAGGAATTTTCAGTTGACTGTACCACAGTTCATAGTGGAGGGAGATACATTGAGACTGAACAGAACTAAAATTAAAAATTAGGCACTTGAACATGCAGTAATGGCAAGGAGGTTTCTAGGTATCTGAAATGATGCTTTGTATTTGTATTTGTAAAGTATCCTACCAAACCAAAGCAGTTCTTTCTCACAATGTAAACCTGAATTAGTGCAGGCATGCAACAGCTGTCATTTCCATACAAATGACTGCCATAAGCAGTGCTTCCAATGAGAGAAAATCAAGGCATGTATGGTTGAGGTTTTCACAAGATCAAGCAAAAGCTGATTACCTAAGTTTTCAATGGTTTTGTTTTACCAGAATGGTGCAAAATAACACATCAAAACATATAATATTATGTACTCTATTAAGAAATAAGTGGTATTTCTTAGCCCTGTAGCTGTCACAACCAGTCACATAGCCTCCAGCTACAGACATATTAACTTAGAGTTCCAAGAGTGGATAAGACACGCTGTACAGCTCCAACATAATTTGTGGAGTAGAAGCACCACAGGGATAGCATATATGTTGTCATAATACTTATCAGTAAGAGGAAACATTTGTCCATTTGGACAGGGCTGACTGGAAAGACACGGGAATAAACAATATGTGGCAGGAGGTAAAGAGTAGATGCACTCTGAAATTAATTAACAACATAATTATTTTTATCAGCCATTAAACTGGAAGCATATGTAAGAAAAATGAAGTCTTTGTAAGAAAAAAGATACACATCTGAGCCTTAATTTTTGGCTGCTGTAATTTTACACAATAATTACCTGCATAATGAGAAGTACTGTAATATTCTGCATAGTTCAATTGCAAAGTAAGAACTATTCCATAATGTCTAGTATGGAATATAATTTCAATAATAGAAAAAACCATGAAATATGAGTAAAGGAGAGGTTTGCTACATTATTTGCCAGTGACTTTCAGTGAAGTACATGAAAACATTTGTATGTAGAAACAAAGTGAACCATTTCCAGCATATTTCTGTTCTGGATAATGTCACATTTGCCTGAATAAGTTATTATTAGGCTCCCTCTGGTTTGGCAAATGTGTTTCAGCTGTCAGATTGTGTCTAAAGGCAGACATTCAATTCTTTGTTTTTAGTCTCAAATTACACTTGACATTTATTGTTAAACTCAAGGTGCCTCCTTACAAAACCGATTCAGGCATTGCAATTGTGCATTTTCTACTAACTAATCAATAGATAAGCAGTTTACATGGACTTTGGCTTTTAGTTCAGTCACTAGCTTTTAACAAAAATCACTGCCTTGGAAGCAGCAAAGACCTTTAAAGGATTGAAACAGTCATAATTAAGCTTTTCTGCCTGTATATTTATGCTTTGATACCAGCACACAGAGAAAAAATTAAAATCTGCAGGGATTTTGCCTCTTTCATTTAAAAAAACCCACCTGTTCTCAGTTTATGTATTTTCTTTATTCAAGGACAATGAATTTCTATGCTACTTGGCAAGAGAGAGCTAGGACAAAGACAGAAATCAGTGGAAGGCTTGTAGAAAATGTAGTGGTAACACCTCTCTGTAATTCTCTAGGCATTTTGGAATTTAATCTTGCTGAGAGTTAATGGGTTTTGAACAGAGAGGTTGGCTAGGATCCACTGGCTGCAGATGCAAAGAGTTGATGACCACTTCCTACTTCTTGTTTGTGGCCCATAGGAAATTACTGTGTGAGAGTTCACAAAAATCCTAAAGATATCTCTTTGATAAGAGTGGAGGAAGAAGAGAGAAAAGATGAGTCACATTCTCATGTTTGGTATTTCCAGTTGCTGACAGAAGACTGAAGAAATTTGTCTCTCATACTCAAAGGACTTAGTGAGAACTGCAGAACACTCTACTGCTGGTAAGTTGTACTATGTCATAGTCATGATCTTTTAAAATAAAAATATTATATCTAGAGCACTGAAGTTAGGTGAGATGTCCACCTACAATGTATTTGATTTGTACCAGAATTACTGATGGTAAGAGAGCCTTTTGCATGAATTGTGGAGTAGCAGTATTTAATAATTTCCTTAGCATGAGGGTGGAAATAGTTTCCATGAGTCAACAAATAGGTATTATTGTGCCCTTCAGAAAGACAAAATACTTGACAATATCTGCTTGAGATCAGTAAAAGCTGAAGCTTCCATACACATGAGATGAATAAAAGCAGATGGATAAAGGGAGACATCTTTGAATTAAAGAGCTGACTCACTTTGTGAAGAGGATATTTAGATGTCCTGTTTCAGGTCTGGGAAACCTCAAGTATCTATTGCCTAGAGAGATCCAGGATTACTGGAACACACTCTTTAATGTTTAAGTCTCTGTGGCTTCCTTCCTGTGATAAAATTTAGTGTATCTTCATCACATCTGCAGATTTGTCTGCAAAGGCAAAATGTAACTGTAAGTTGGACATTGGAGCAGTGAACACTGTACAATGTACACAAGTTCTTTCTGTGTGCTCTTCCCCCATTGCTTTGCAGTGTTGTCCAGGCTTATTCAGTGCTCCAGTTTAGGACCCTTTTTTTCTTTTTATTAAAATCTTCAAAGATTTTCCTGCTTTGCAGTCTGTAGCCTTGACACATTAGACATAATATAAGGAGCTCTTGGAGACCAAAGGCTCTCATGCTCCATAAATCCTTTGGAGACTTGTTACCGTCTGTCAATCATGAGCCTGATAAATCTTCCTACTCAAGGCAGTTTAGAACTTTTCAATAGGTCACTTGAGCTTACAGCATCTTTTAAAAAATTGCCCGAAAGGAAAAAATGTTGATGATAAGCAGAAGACAAATAACTCACATTCCAGTGGGTGTTTTTTAAGCAGTTTTTTCTGTCACAGTTTCTGTCTTAAAGCCACTGGGCATATGCTTCTTTGCGCTATGTTGGATGTTTAATAACTAATGTAGACACTGTGTTTCACTGTCTTGTTTTTCAAGTTGCCAAATTCTGCACTCTAAGTCTGGTCTAACAAAGAAGGCAAATGCTGATCCAAGATGGACCAACAAACAAGAATGTCTCCATGAATGGATTTTACATTATTTAATGGAAGCATTGAATCTGCACCCTATTGAGTTAAGGAAAAACTAAGTCATGTTAAGCAAGAAACTAATGGTAGTTGATATCACTCAGCTAAGTATTTTATACTTGTTTCAGCCAGATGATGGAGGTGGCAGGTAATTGTGTACATAATTATTACTGGTGAAAACTGAGTACATGGAGATTTATGTGGCTGCAAGATATATTTCATCTTTAACCATCAAAGTTTTGACAAATACGTAACCAGCTTTCTGTCTATTAATTGTATAGAACTTTGGACATGCATTGGGCAAGAATAAAACCCGATTATTTCTGCATTACAAAAGCAGAAATAAATACTTTTTCATATTTAACTTGCTCAGAGTACTACAGAAATTTTACCAGTAAAATACATTTGAAAACCTGAAATCACTGAAAACAGATAGTGAATAATTTCTGTATGAAGTGATTTCAGGTGATGACCCTGCTAAAACAAGAGCCTGACACAGTGCAGCTTGCCTTAGTGTCACAAAAGAACTAAAAGTGTCTGCAGTGGAAGCAATCATCATCCAATAAAGATGATGTGGTAAATTTTATGTAGAAAAATGTGTATAAAAGCTCAAGGTTATTATTAACAAAATGACTGGCAAGTACTTTTTATCTTTTCTTCCCTCCTGGAACCATAGTCACGCTGTGTCATTGGTTAGAGGTGAAAACCAAATGTCTAGAACAAAGTATCAAGGAAATATAAGTACTTTTGGCTATTTCTGTCATTCAAATAAACCCTGACTAATTACACTATCAAATTATTTGGTTGAATATCCACAAGAAAATACAGACCTTTCTTTTATCTGAGAGGTAGTTGAGAGCATGCACAACACCACATCAGAGTACCTCTGGGGCTTCCAAATAATGGCTTGCAAGTTACCAAGGATCCTTTCTGAGCTCAAGAAATCCTAGAAACTAATCCAAATCCTCTTGCTTTGAGGTAAAAAAATGTATACATATTTATTTTTTCTAAATATTTTGGTAATTACTGAAACAGTAATTCATTTGTATTTCAGGAATATTGTACGTAGTTGCAATGTTTCAGAGAGAATATTTTGCTCTGCAAAAAAAATAGACATTATGAGGCATTGTTTTGCTTTAGAAAAGTAGATTTTACAGAAGTATGTTGACATTGTAACAATGTGTGTTCTAGTTTTGATTTGGAAAATTATTTGAGCAATGAAAAAATTGAAAATTAGCATATAGGGCAATAAGAGCTGAAAATTATATTAATTTTTTTAAGGGGACAAGATAAGCCTCCTCTAGCTTATCGTTGTTCTGAGCCTTGGAGTGTGGGGTTTTGATAATACTTAACCAAATATTCATCTGCAAATAAGAATTTCATTTCACTGTTTCCCCACTAAGAGATGGAAATGGGTATGGGAGTTTTGTGCTCCCCTAAAAGTTGGGATAATATGTAATATATGGACCAAAGAGTGGTAGATTTAGGCTAAATATCCATGAAATATTGCATCCCTGTGGTTCCTAGAGAAGGAGTTGTGCATTCTTTGCATCTTGTCTCTGTTCAGATGGCTAATCCTTTGTTGTCAAACTGCAGCTTGTTCTTATATCCTTTCCCTCCTCCCAAATTCTCTGCTTAGCTGCAAGATTGGTTGGACAGAGCTTTTTCAGTGTTTTTGGACCATGGTAGTTTATCTTCCAGACATGGGGACGGGAGATGCCATTTCCATCCTAGGCACAGGTTGAGTCTCTGCTGGCTCTCAGCTGTAGTATATACTCCTGACCTGAAGGGTTTGGAATTGACTTTTGGATTCACAGAAGCAGGTACTGCCATGAGCACCAGTCTTCTCTTTTCAGAGAACTTACTCTTTTCAGAACGACAGCAGGGTGGTGTCTGTGGTTCAGTGTGCTGTTGTTGCTGATGACTGGGATTCTTTGACTTGTGTTTTTCTTGGCAAAAACCACCATCAATCACGTAACAAACCAACAAAGTTTTTTGCTTATGAAGGTAAGGAATCATAAGTGGTGTGCATTTAACCCTGTACATTAGAGGACACACACCATTTATGCTCATTAAGACTCTCACAGCATTTGCTAAGAGGGAATAAAAGCACCAAAGCGTGGTTCTTCTCCAGCTGCATGCTGACATTGAATGTTGTCAAGACAAGCTCAAAGGTTAGATAGCATTTCTGCCTACTGTGATGCATTGATCTAGTTTTTATGCTGTTAAAGTAATTAAAATTATGTCTGTGACAGTTTTTAATGTCTCTCAGTTATAGAAATGAACTGCCTTTAGAGAAATAAACAGTTCTGTAAGAGACATAGTGAAAAAGAACGAGCCAGAAAGAAAATTATATTCACAGATTGAATTATCTGAAATAACTGCTAACAATTATACACAGCCATTCTTAATTCCAAATGGCAGCAAAGGTGCTGAGGTAAACTGCATATTTGTGCTTTTTTGGATGACTATTTGACATACTCATAAATAAAAGACATTTCACATGCTGGATTATGATATCTTGCAGTGTCCAGAAACTCACCAGTGGAAGGGGAGGAGGGGTAGGTTAATTGCAGGAGTTGGAGGAACTGAAAAGCTGCACTGCTGGGATGGACAAGATGATTTAGCACATATTTTCTCAAATTTTATCATATTTTTTCTCCTAATAGCTTAACTATTTACCATTATCCTTTAAAATTAACATACAGCTTTACTGTAGTTTTAGAATATCCAAGTTATGTTTTCAGATATTTCAAACAATAAATTTAGATGAAAGCAAAAGCTCTGTTTTTATCACTTGGCAATGCAAATACTACCATGTTTGTTGGCTTATATGACAGGTGACTGTTGCAGTTATCTCATGCAGTCACTGGACCTGTTCATCAAACCTAGTAGATAAATTTCTGTATTATCATATAGCAATGTGCTGTTCAGATTGCAAAATCAAAGATATACAAACAAAAAAAAAAAAATTCTACCCTGATTTTTTCATAAGTTTGAGTGTTTTACATACATACAATATATTTCAATCTTGCATTCCGTGATTATGAAATATTTGTATTATAACCTTTTTCAAGCACAGTATGCTCACTGTGAGTACGAGAGAGATATGAAGCTCCTGCAGCGGGTCCAGCGGAGTGCTTTGGAGATGATTGTACCTGGTTTGGGATAGCTGAAGTTCATTTTCTCTTTCCAGCCCTCCCTGTGCTGAGCTTTGCATTGGTAACTGGAAAGGTGTTGATAACCCACTAGTGTTTTGGCTACTGCTGAGCTGTGCTGGCACAGAAAAAAAAACAAACAACCCAAAAAGACAAAACATCGCCCCTCAACACATAGGAGGGGTAGAGTGAGTGCAAATGTTCTGATTAAGAAATAGGATCCTAAGAGGTAAACCAATTAGCAGGTACTCCTAGGTGCTACAAGAACCTTCCTTTTCAATGTCTTTGTTCTTACTTGCTTACAAATGGCAAACTCCTATTATCAAATGAAAGTATAAATGAGCAAACTAGAAGCAAAATTTATGTCTTCCTGGTTGTTCTTCCTAAAATGTTCTTTATTCCAGGAAAATGTAAATCGGTATATTAAATACAGGTATAGGAAACAATAAATATCTGGTAACATTGTGGAAGGAAAAGGCTATGTCAGATCAAAAGGAAGAGATTGTCATTAAAAACTGAAAAGATGTCTAAGGGGCAAAGAAGTATTCATCCAGAAGTACATCCAGAAGTATTCATGAGCAGCAAAAATCATCAGTGAAAGGTGAAAAAGTCTTCAAATGTTCAAGATTATGAAAAATATTTGATATTTGAAAGCAATGAATATGACTTTACTGAAAGAATATGATAATTCTTCTCCTGACATAAAACCCTTAGTCAAGAAAATTTTCTTGGTACTGAATATTTCGTTGCTCTTGTTTTGCTTTTTAGCTCCAAGATACTCTTAAAAATAGTGAGTCTTACTATAACTACTGAGCACACTTTCTCAGTCCATGATAGCTGTGTATTACCTTCTTATTGCAGTTAAAAGACAATAATAATAATAAAAAAGTAGATCACTGTTATTTTCACATTACTTGCTACTTCCTGTCCCTGTGAGAATTCCTCCTTATTGCTTGTCCCATTCTATCATATATCTCAATTTCTTTTCTTACCTTGGGCGTCATACTTTGTTTTCCTCAAGAAGTTTGTTTATCTTATTAAAGGCTTCCCTTTTATAGAAGAGCATAGCTAAGCCACAAAAGGCAGCCTCTCCTGAAGTGGTTTACCAATTGAGCCAGGCTTCCAGGGTATGGGGGATAAAAACTCCTGAAGGCAGGGAGGGTGCTGCATGGAACCTGTGCTGACAAGGCAGGGGAAACTCAGACTCAGGATAGTCACAAGTATCTGGGTTCAGAAGATATTCTGTCTGTGTATCATTTAAATAAAGTCTCAGTCTTTGGATTGCTAGATAAATTGAATTAGGTCTTGGTAATTATGTCTTGCAATTATGTCTTGCAAAAGACTGTATGGTGAAGAAAAAGCAAAAAAATGTAATTATTATCTTCAGCCTATGCTCATTGCACATTGTTGGGAAAGATGTGAATGTGCCTTTCTGAAAACAAGAGACACTTTTTGCCAGGAAACTTAGTGATGAGTTGAAGTCATTCATACAAGCAATATTAGTTTTAATTAATATGTAATGCAGTGTTAAGAAATCTGTTGCTGTAGTGATAAGATTTTTCTTCTCTGCTGATCAGTATTTTACCAAAACCCATCAGTTTCAATTTTCTGGTTGGAAGACTTTTTTGTTTATTATCAGATGTCCACAATCATTGTGAATTCAAAGAAACTTTTAAATGTGTCTTTATTCCTCTCTGTACTGTTGTTTTATTTTACTTTGAGCCTCTTTCCATTACTGTAGAACAACATCTCATTTTACAGACCAGGAATTGGTGCTGCTGCATTGCAAGCTGTCTGTTAGGTGATTGTGTTCACCTTGGAAACCATAGATAAACAATGGTTCTGAAATCCAAAACCAGTGCAGAGAAGGAATACAAATTTGATTATTTTCATCATACTCCAGTTTTCAATATTATAATTGCCTGGATCCAATCAAAAATCAATTGATTTTTTCTAACCAAATTTAATTCCTTTAGCACCCTTGCTTCTGTCTGTGCATATGAAATGGATACAAAAGCATCTCCATGTAGGATAAAAAAAATTGACTTTATTCTTTTCAGGTTCTTTTTGGACACTAGTGCATTCACTGCAATGTACCCATCTAGTGAAGGGGAAAATGAAACCTTCAGATAAGCAGTTAGAAACTATTATTAACAGAAAACTAAACAGCTTTACTTTAGTACTTGCATTATGTTAAGAGCAAGTACATGGAAGAAAGAAGCTTCTGTCAGTGAATAGCTTAATGGTACATGACATGAAGTTGAGGATTTTATGGAGCTATTCTCTATGTCCTATGGTGATAAAGAATAAAATCAAGATGTCACAGGAAAGTCAAGGTTTTGATGGTCCTGAAAGGAAGAAATTTTTTGTTTTCCTTGTTTGCAAATATTAGAAAATTTAATCATTAAACAGAGAGGGAGTTTCTTTTGTGTTAGCATAAAATAGATCCTATTACCTGCCACTAAATGGTTGAACACTACTTGAATATTACTTGAATTTTCTAAAACTTTTCTGACAAGGAATTCATAGACAAACAAAGAAGAGAGAGGTGGGAGAGGCACTTAATGTCTTAACAGCACTTTCTTTTTCAGAATTGCAGGCAACTCTAAAAGTTGAAGTTCATAGATCAATATGTTAATAAATGAAGCACAAATTAAAAAGATTAATCATTTAAATGCTCACCTACAGGAAGCAGGAAAAATATCTGGTATTAGGGAGGACATTAATCTGGCCAACATATTCAGGAAGTTTTTTTTCTGTCAGTATTTAGAGTTTTCTAGAAGGTGAAACAAAGAAAAAAAATTAAAAGACAAATTCTATAGGCAAGAACTTTGTCCTCAACTTCTGTTCAGATGAAAATAATAATTTTCACAGAACTAATAATAGGTGATAATTTAAGTGCAAACAATCAAGATTAAATTTATTAAATAAAATGCAAACAAGCAATATTCATGCTCAGAGTTTTAAAGACCAAACTTCACACGGCAGAAAACAACATGCCAAATCATTTGGAAAAAGGATTCAAACAGAAAAATGGGAAATACATTAGTGGTAGCTATTTTTTTGCATTTTATTCCAAGGTAATTTCAACTACATGAAGCATTTGTGTGTGCTGACAGGCTACTCTACATTTTCTTTCATAAAAGAAGGCATAACTTCATTGTGTTGCTATATGATTAGTAAACAAATCTGCAATAGGTTCAACATTTGCTTATGGCAAATTTCTGTGCTCCTTGTGACTACTCAGATCCGCAATTACTTTCCAATAAATATTTGCCTTTTGCAAGTGTGATGTTTACCTTTAATCCCTATTGAGGCAAATAAAAGTTTCAGCGAAGATGAATTCATATGCTGAAAAAGTGTTTTCCTCCAGTATCAGTACTTAACAATCAAATCCTTTATTCTATCTATGTTTGCTCCCTAATCACTGTCTGCTTTGATGAGTAGACAAATGCTCCACATAGTAGTAAGTGCATATTTAATTTTATCATAAGAACTAATAATATTTGCCTGGAAGGATTTATCCATCATCATATTGCACAGTTTAAGAAACACAACTCAATTAGTTTTTGCTTACTTACTGATAATTCAACTCAATACCTTCTAAACCATTATATTAAAAGAAAAAGATATGTATACAACATGAGACTTTATCTTCAATTGCTCTTGAAAGTTGGTGCTACTTTTATCTTCCTAAAGTCCTCATGTGAGTTGAAGCTCTTTACTGGTCATATCATAACATAATAAGCACCATGGATTGCTGTTCAGGCAGCGGCCTCATGAGAATATGTAAATATCTTAATTTGTAATACCAATTTTATTTTAGTTATTAAAATACCTTAGACTACATATAAATTTGAAAGCTTGTAATATTACAATCTACTGGAGACAATAAATTTATCCAAATCCATATCCTAATAAAATGTAAATATGCCATTTTCAAGCACTCCTAGATAAATCTCAAATCTGTTTCTCCCTGGAAGAACAGATTTGTTCTTTTAGTTTACTGTTAAGTTTTAGGAGGAAACCTACAGGCTATGGTGAGAGAAAGAGAGAGGTTGTAGAAGAGTGTTAAAGAAGTGGGTTTTTTTTACCTCCTGGGAATGTCTAATAGGACAATGGTCAAATCATGTATATTCACATTTTTCAAGATTTAGCAAATTTTCTCATGTTTTGAAATAAATTTCACAATTCTTTTGTTTCTTAGCAGGCTTTAACAGCTTTATTATGTTCTCTTGCTGGACTTTGGACTTTTTTTGGAATTTGGAAATTTTTGCCTTTAGGGGGTATGTTTACTAGGCAACTTCTGCACAGCTCTATATGAATTCCTTGGGGTAACGCCGAAGCGCTGTTTCATAGATGATTCTCTGAAGCATGAGGGATAAGTGGAGAGAGGGGAAAAGATTGAAATAAATGAGAAGTAAATATCTCAAATAAATAGCAGTGGGTTTTGTCTACAACAGGTCATTATATATATAAATAATAATCTAAAAATTTTTGTCTACTCTTCATGACATCCTTTTTCTTAAATGGCGAGAGACAAATTGCTAGAAAGTCTGCAAGATCTTTATTACAGACATCAGAAAATAAGGAAAAGCACTTCCAAAATTGGTTTTAAAACATTTTTAACACTATATCAATGCTCACTGTGGATCATGCCGGTTGATTAAAGTGAAAATAAAATTTGGTTTCCTTCCTTGAATATCTTATGAAGAAGAGTAGTAGAAAACCAGACCAAAGCCTTTTAAGATGATACTTCTGGCAGTTCCAAAGATAAAATTTCTCACCAACTGTCTGAATATTTGGAGACAAGTTGGAGGCTGATAAGAAAGCTGAAAATTACCTTGTTGTTGTGTGTTTTCTTTTCAAATAGACTATACAGAATTTGTGAGAAAGGCAGTATAGCTGTATTTCACAATAAAATGTATCCTAGCACATAATAGCTCACTCACATTTTTCTTTATACAACTTGAATGTCAAGACTGCAAGCTGTTTTCCCCAACCTGTAAAAGCTTTATCAGGAAAAAATATATACACAATGTTTTTAAGCATTCATTAAAATTAAAAAATAACAAAAACACTTAGAGATTTTCCATGGAGGGTAGTAGTAGCAGCAAGATTTTCAAAACGGGAATCTATGGCAAATGGGTACACATGCATAGTGCTGGAGAATCAAGTGGTCTCACAGATACGGGGCAGATCATACAAGAGGCAGGCTGGAGCTAAAACCTTGCCTGCAGAGAACAGGCCTGATTTCAGTCACATTGCAGCTGAACTTAGATAAGGGAATAAAGAAGCTTACCCAGCAGGGAACTGTATTATTGCTTCCATGCAAAGTCTTTTTCCACTTTCTCTGCAATGCTTGTACTTATCCTGTGTCCTTGCCCTCCTGATTTCACTGATCAAAGCTACTTGCTGCAATTGCCTGAAAATCAATCAGCAATTGCTGAAATTGCCTTCTACATAGGTAGAAAAGTGCTGTAAACCTCAATGACTTAAGAGGTTGTTTTTTTTTTCCCTGTACCCTTGCCAGTGCCCACAAGGAAGCAGTACTTATGTTGCTACCTCCAGGGAAAATCTACACCACAAAAAGGAAAGTGGTACAGAGACACCTATCTAGCAGAGAGCTTTTCTGGGGAAATATTGCATGGAGTCATGTTTGTGCATGGAGAGGATTTGAAAGACATTGCTACATCCCGTCTAACTAATCATAACCCATGTGCACTCTTGTAGTTCTTTTTATGATGCTCTTTGGGAAGGAGCCATGACAGAATAGAAAATTTGCTTGCTGGTTTATTCCTCTGGAAATTATTCCTGAGAACTCCTTTGGGAGTAGTACATTTGGAAGGTCTTCCTTGCACCAAGGCTTCCAAAAACAGGTGGACAATGAGCCTTGTCTTGAAACATCCAGACCAGTGTTGATTACCCAAATTCCTCTTGTCATTTAAAGTATTGTCTCTTTGGGGAGTAACTGCTTAGAGCTTCACCTGGTGCCTGGTGGAGGAAGGCTGTCTTTTGCATTAGAAAAGAGACCACAACATTAAAAATACAGACTATTCAGCAAACCAAATCCTGGTTGGAGATTTTTACTTGTGTTTAGATTAGGATTACAGGGTAGATTATTAAAGTCTCCATCCAGATAAAGTGTCAGTGTGCTCCTTGGTTTGGGTTTGTCTTTTGCCTTTTAATATCTTCACAAATGATATCTAGGCATGTCTTGGGGAGTAGTGTAGTGCTTTAAACTGTTCATGTAGATGAAACCACCATGTGTTGGGTTGGAGAAATGTTTAGTTGCGGGGTACCAGCTCTGCTGTGCCAGTTGGCCTCAGCATCAGAAGATGCTCACCAGCTCATTTTGCTTACTACTGTGTACCTGTGTTGCCTTTGTGTAACTGTTATATCACCTATAACTGAGTTAGGTTACCAGCATCTTTGGAATAAGACAGTTCTGTAAATTATTTTTTTTTTGTGGAAAAAAACTCGGTTTTCCTGTTTTACATCAGATAGATGTTTACAAGTGTTCATCAAACACCTTTCCAGATGTATTCAGCCATCCTAATTTATTCAGTAACACAGCAATTGAGTCTTTATTTAAAATCTTCCTCTCAAGCAAACCCTGAATAATGTGGTGTCAGACTTTAAACCAGGGATTTTCCTATGCTCATTTTTCCCAGTAAACTTTAATAAGGATATATAGTATGCCTGGATCCCAAAGAAGAAACTGGAAAATGGTATTTGGTTCTTGTTTTCTCCGTCCTCTACCCTTACAGAAAACAGACTTTGACAGCAGATGTACTTTATAGTACTGGGCAACTTGCAAGTTTCTTTCTGTAGAAGTTGCCAATTGTGACAAATTATGTTCAGTTTTATGAGCAGTGGCCACTGGAGACTAAACTAAATTGGATTTGCACTCAAATCCCACAGCCCATGCCTTCTTAGGAGCAGCTGCTGCTCGGATGATGGTAGGATTTAAATATGTTTATTTATGATACGCTAGAAATCTACTTCTGTAAACAAAAGTAGTTTCATTTGGAAGAGGAAAAACAGGATGCCAAGAAGAAAAGCTACAGGGACTGATGGTTGCTGCTGCAGTATCCATATTTTCTAAATAATTATATTATTAATTTAATAGAGCTTCACAAAATTCTGACAGTATTGCAAACTGATGTTCAGATTGTATGAATTGATTAAGCACATGATCAAAAACAACCCATGTCTTTCCAACTAAATTAAAAATTCAGAGTAGGTATCCTGCAGAAAATTGAACACCTAGGAGTCAGAGAAGTAGTGCTGAAGCAAAAGTTGTTACCTCTTTTCACTCCTGTTTGGCCAAAATTCAGGGATTATTTCTGTTTGGATGAAAAGTTCCACCTCTCTTTGATGTGAACTTGTTGATTCACAGAGAGTGAAAGGTCTTCTTTGCCTGAATGCAGAGGATCTAGTTTCAGCTCCAGGGATCTTTCAAGCACTCTTAGTTAAAACATGTCTTCAGAAACTTTTGCTTTTAAACCGCAGAAATATTGGCAAATTTCTGTTGGACTTACTAAGCAAACCCTGACAGATGCAGAGGCATTGACTGAAGCCACGTGGGGTAATTTTTAGCAGAGTGGCAAAAGGCATATTCTTGCTAGAAAAATTCAGCCCTGAAAAATGTCACGGTCTTTTTGCAGTCAGAGGCCAATGGAGCCTCTGTAAGAAAGGATAACAGCTTTTAACATTTAATTTTTATTTTTTATTTCTGGATGGGTTCCTAGCTGAAATATTCTGGAATTTCTCCATAAAAGTGTGATCTCAGGCAAACATCTGGACTGAAAAATTTCTGCTCATTTAGTTTTGCAAGCTTAAAAGTATTAGTAAACAAGGTGTTACAGTGGAAGTTCGCTGACAACATTAGTAATGGGTGGTATGCCAACCAATGTGCATAAGGGTCAATAATAATTCTATAATGCATACACAAAATAAGCTCAGTGGCAGACTCCCAAATGGAGTAGTCACATGATTTGTAGAAACTCTTGAGTATGCCTAATCAGAAGCCTTGCTCTTTGAATAAGTCAAATTGAGAGCTTTTACCACTATGTGTAATATTTGCTGGTGAAGGGATTCTCTGCAGCCAGCTCTCTGCACTGTGCCTACAGGGATTTCTAAATCACTCATTCACTGCTGGTGAGAACATGACAGTCTTCATCTCCTGAAGGAGGAATTTTTGGTTTTTTTCCTCATGTTACTGACCTTGGAGACATAAAAATATGTTAAGTGAAGCTATGGTACATTATGGAGTTCTGTCCTTTTCATGGGTCTTGGCTTCCTTTGGTAACATTGTCTATATAACTATATATGTATATATATATATATATATGTCTGTCTCAGAACCAGAGAATCATAGAGAATTAATATGCTGAGTTTGAAGGGACCCACAAGGATTATGATGCTCTTAGCCCTTCACAGCACCATCCCCAAGATTCACACCATGTGCCTGAGAACATTGTCCAAATGCTTCTTCAACTCTGTCAGGCTTGGTGCTGTGACCCCTTCCTTGGGGAGCCTGTTCAGTGTCCAGCCACCTCTGGGTGAAGAAACTTTCTCTAATATCCAGCCTAAACCCGCTCTGTCACAACTTCAGGCTGTTCTTTTGTCCTGTCACTGTCACCAGATAGAAGAGCTCAGCGCCGGCCCCTTCTCTTCCCCTCACGAGGAAATTGTAACTGAAGTCTCCCCTCAGTCTCCTCTTCCCCAGGATGAACATATTTCCAGTTCTCTTAAAGTTTTTCCTCCTTTATTGTCAGCTGGGCAATGAAATGGAACAAGTTCCACTTCATGACCAAACCTCTATCTATCACAAATCCATTTATCACTTCATTTGAATCTAAACTTTGCTTTGAGAGTTGCGACAATGGATTAGGAATAACGTCACCTTCTATGCAACTTCTCTTGTCTGAAAGTAAGAAGTGAGATGAGAGAAGAAAAAAGAAGCTTTTTACATGACTTCATCTAAATTGGTACTTGTCCTGTAGCTGTCTTGGTCAAAT
This sequence comes from Parus major, assembly GCF_001522545.3. Classification (NCBI taxonomy): domain Eukaryota; kingdom Metazoa; phylum Chordata; class Aves; order Passeriformes; family Paridae; genus Parus; species Parus major. The sequence goes on along the minus strand of NC_031770.1, from coordinate 81,920,997 downwards.
GGTGTTAGTACAGTACATGGGACTCCAGTACTTGGGGCAACGGTCATTTTTTGGGCTCTTGTCTTAAAAGCTGTTCAGGAAGGCTGAATACATAAAAGTGTCTTCTAAATTTGCATGGGCTTGTTAATGGATAATGACCTGATGTAACTAACGTGAAGGCATTGCAATATATCTTCATCAGAAAACTACAAATTTAGCAATCATAACTTAGTGAAGTTCAGTTTGAACTCTGTAATTTTCTTCGCTCAACATAAAAATTAAGCAGTCAGCTCTTAACAACAAAGTCCATTTCACAATACCAAAGTCTGATTTTGTAAGATATTGTTTCCTATAAAACAACCTTTAGAACCTGATGACTCTCTGCTGAGGGCTGTAGCTGTAAGATACGTTACTCTGACATTCTCTTCTGCAAGAAGTTTCCCAATTTTATTCAGAATAACCTTGTTTATATAAATATACATATAAACTTTTTCAGTTTCTACTGAAGACTTGCTTATATGGTGATCTCACAGAAGGTGGGTCATGGCAATTTTATGAAACATTGTGTGCATACCTACAGTCCTGCATATTTCTTTCTTCATGTTTATGAATATACTATTTTCTTGTTAATTCTCCCCCCGCCCCATTTAATAAATTCATGTCAGTTAGATTTCAAATATACCGGATTGGAGACTGAAGTGTGCAGTTACTTGTTTACCTGAATATGTATCTAAAAATCTCTATCATCTATCTATCTATCTATCTATCTATCTATCTATCTATCTATCTATCTATCTATCTATCTATCATCTATCTATCATCTCTCTCTCTCTCTCTAAACAGAAGCACAAGTAGTGATAAACCTAAACTGAAAAGTGAATACTGAGTTTCTTTTCAAGACCTGCTAGTAGAAAGCAAGATGCTTGAGTCCAGATCCTGGAATTACCTCAGATTTACTGTGTGACCTTGGACAGGTCAACACGGCCCTGAATTAACACAAAGGGCTGTAGACCTTCCTTTTGGCAGTAATGCCATCCTGAGCAGCAGTGCGATTACTCATACATGTGCTTAAGGGTTTTACTGAACAATGCCCTTAATCTCTCTGTGCATTAGTTCCTTGCCCACACCAGCACGTAAAGACAGCACTGCTTCTTCCCAGCCAGCCCTTTCCTCTGATTAAGTTTTTCATTTTTTTATGGTCTGGATTGGTTATGCAATGCCTTTTTGAGTATAACACTATAATCCAGCATGAGCAAGGAAAAGTGCTGAATTCTGCACTTGGGATGGGGCAATCTTGGATGTATGGACAGACTGGGGAATGAGATGCTGGAAAGCAGCACCTGGGGTTCCTGGTCAATGGCACATTGAATATGAGCCAGCAGTGCCCTGGAGCCAGCAGGGCCAACCCTGTCCTGGGGGCGTCAGGCCCAGCAAGGCCAGCCGGGCAAGGGAGGGGATTGTCCTGCTCTGCTCCGCTCTGGGGCAGCCTCACCTCCAGTGCTGGGGACAGTTTTGGGTGCCACAGTGTAAGAAAGACATTAAACCATTAGAGAGTGTCCAAAGGAGGGCACAAAGATGGTGAAGGGCCTTGAGGTGAAGCTGCATGAGGAGCAGCTGAGGGCACCAGGTCTGTTCAGCCTGGAGGAGGCTGAGGGGAGACCTCACTGCAGTTACAGCTTCCTCATGAGGGGAAGAGGAGGGGCAGGCACTGAGCTCTTCTGTCTGGTGACAGTGACAGGACCAAGGGAATGGCCTGAAGTGGTGTCAGGGGGGTTTAGGCTGGATAACAGGAAAAGGTTCTTCACCCAGAGGTGGTTGGGCATTGGAACAAGCTATCCAGGGAAGGGGTCACAGCACCAGCCTGACAGAGCTGGAGAACCATTTGGACAATGTTCTCAGGCACATGGTGTGAGTCTTGGGGATAGTGCTGTGCAGGGCCAGGATTTGGAACTGATGATTGTTGTGGGATCCTTCCAACTCAACATGTTCTGTGGTTATGTGATTCTCTGACTTTTTTTCTGCTTTTAAACTTCAGTATTGTCTGGTTGGTTGGTGACATCCTATTTGGAATCATCAAGGAAGGGATGCTTACAAAAATGTGTAAAGTACAGCCACCAAGAATTTTTTTTATGAAGCGTTTCTGTTGACATTTTTAAATAGTCAATGTCCTAGCTATTTCAGGGCTTGGTTTAGTGTAATTGCTCAGTGATGTTCTCTTACTTTTGCTTGCAAATTCTTGATGCCTCATTTTTTTGGTAATAAAAAATAAACTTTTTAAAATGATTTTATTTAAAAATATATTCACATTTAATCTATTTTATAAAAAACAGTAATCAAAGTCAACAGTTACAAAAAAACCCAAACTTAATTGGCCTAAAGCTAAAGTTTCTCAGATTTTATTTGTCAACATTTCTGGAAATTAATTTTAGAAGCTGATGTAGAAATTTTTCCAGAGGTCATTGTAGTTTGAAACTTTTTTCCAGTAACCTACCTAGGGATGTTACAAAAGCTGAGCTCTTCCAATAGAACTTAACTAGGAATTGGTGATGCACCTAGAAGTAAGAAGTACAAGCATATTGTCTGTACTAACCTAATCCTGAGTTAGCATCACTGTTAAAAAGGAAAGGTACTGCTAAGAAAAATGAGAAAAGAAGCATGATAAGTCTCAAGAATTACATCTGAGAGAGTTACAAGTGAGAGGGAGCAGGAAAGGAACTAGATCTATCATATGTTTCTTTGTGTGACCATGAGCCTTAGGTAGGCCTTCGTGTATGAATTTCTGACGGGTGAAGGATGAGATGTATTTGTAGTTTGGCCCCACTAGAAAGGTATCCTTGAAAAAGTCACTAAACCAACATCAGAATAAGAATAAATTTTCTAGCTCAAAGTTTTTTCTTTGTTCACCATGACCTGAGTGTAATACATCTAAACCAGATAAGAATCAAGTCATGTTTCAAATATTGTGCAAAACTTAACTTCAAGATTAAAAGTCACCCATTATTAATTACCAACTAAAAAGGGGTTAAATTGGATTGCTCACTTAATGATTAAACAGCATCTGATTTAGCTCGTAGCTAATTTAACACAAAACATGTCCTAATTTTTCTGTTGGGTTATTTCTACATTCATATGGTATTTCCTACCATATGCTGCACCTATATTCCCTTTCTATATGCTCTTTTTGGACACTTCTGTAGTACGCATATACTTGAGCAGTTTAGTGGCAAAATCAGCTGCTGATTTACTGGTGGGGAAAAGCAGAGTGCTAACTGAGCTTTTGTTTCTCCTCATTGCCCCGGCTCAATTACAGTCTGGTACTATGAAATATTACAGCCGCTGCTTTGCAGCTGCAGTGCACATCTCCATTTTCCATTCAATGAGGGTTGCAAAGTTTAGCAGCCAAGTAAGCCTTGTACCACCCTTTTGTAGGTAATCCAAGTGAGACAGTAAAGTAGTGCTTTAGTCTTGATGTCTTTCTGCTGGGGTGCTCAAGTAACAGGACTTCAGGTATGCCACTAAAAATACTATATTTTAGAAGAAGGTCTGATCCACAGTGTGCTGAGAGCAATGTCTGTCCTTTGTCCTTGAGCAGACCCAAACAAAAACAGAGAAAAAAATTCTGTGCTCAGAGCATCTCAGCCCCTGAACCTGGGAACCTGCAAGCCCACACATGAAGCTCTGCTACTCAAGCTAAGCAAGCAGCCATGCCAGATGGTAGTTGGAATAAACTGCTCTTCTGTGGAGTACTCAGAACACAGGAATGAGATAGAAGGTTAGAGCCTCCTATTTTACAAGCATACTACAAAGAAAGGAGATTAACACACACATTTTTGAAGGCCTCACTGGGTATACCTTTGCTGTTCTTCAGCTGTGGGACCAAGAGAAATGCAGAAGTGTGTGCAAGTAGTTTACAAGGCTGCTGCATGTTGCCAACCACCTGCTGAGGCACATAATACCACCTGGGAGCCCAGGGAAGCCTCAGACCACAGCAAGCTCAATGCTCCTATTGTTGCCATCAAATGGTTGATCAACCAGTTCTTGAGTGCCACCGTGTGCAGACTAGAATATGTGATATTCCCTCCCTCTCCCTGAAAAACCTTCATACATGCAAGCAGTTAAATAAAACAAAGTCCCCAACAATACTTTCAATCCCTGAATCTGCTGCAAGAAGAAAATAATGTTTCAAAGACATAGGACATCTGAGAAAATGATTCTTGATTTGTTTGGATCAATTTGGCCTTGAAGTGAAATTGCTCCTTATTCAGCTGACAAGAAAACACTAAGAAGATTGCTGCAGAGTTTTTGTGCTCTTGGTGTCAGCTGACACTGTAAGATTTTCAGAAACACTGGCAGCTATTTTAATGGAAGAAGTGAACAAGTGAACTGAAATGACATCACAATCACAAATAAATCTGAGTGAAAATATTGCTATTCTTTGCTATCTCACAAACATTTAATTTCTGGAGGACAAGGTAGTGTGCTTGTCTCTGTGTGTCGAACAATGCAATCCTTATAGTGATTGATCAATTTGTACAGGGTGCCACAGCCTTCTTAAGCTGATCTGGAGAGTGTTTGATCTCCTAAATCTGTGTCTAGAATGTTTCTTTCTAAGATTTCTAAAACATCTAGCATGAATAATTAAATGAATATGGCTTTAAGACATATTCAAGACAGAGTCCATTGGACATTTTGTATATGTGCTTGTGTCATCCAGAGCTTCAGGACCCTATCCACTTTAGAAGCTCTTGCATTAGATATTAATAGGAAGCAATGCTACAAAACAAGAACTGACAGCTAAACCATGGTTTATTTGTCATGCTAATGTTTTGTTTCGTGTTGTTTTTGTGCAGATTAACTGCTTTCTTTGCTGTGTTAAAGTACTACCAGTTTTCATTCCTTGTTCTTCTCTAAATGTGTTCCTGTTATCTCACAGATGCTGCTGCCTGTACATTGTACGTTGGCTCGTGTGCACCACCGCATGTGAAACCGTGTAGGTCAGTGCTTGTCTGAACAGCAACCTGCGTGGATCTGCAAGGGTTTGAAGCCTTGTTCTGATGATGACACTGCATTGCTCTGTGAATAAATTTCAGATGAGGGATTCTAACAGAATCACTGGCTGTACAATGATGAGCCAGTGAGTTTGGGGTAAGAAGTTTCTGTTAGATTTATATAGAGCAGGAGTGCTTTGAATCACAAAGACTATATCCTGGAATAATAAATATGCATAGGTATTTAATGAAAGAACTGAAATAGCAGTGCACTTTCTTAAAAGTAGATCCAACTACACAGTTTGCCAGGGTTCAGTTTTGGGGGCTGGGCTTGCTTAGAAAATGAGTTGGAATGGGTGATTTCCATCCATAGGTCTCTCCCAGCCTACAGATTCTATGACATAAATAACAACAAGTTAGATAGTTCAGTCACGAAACACTTACTAAAAACATGTTCTTGCTGTAGTCATCTCTGCACTTCTGTGGGAGATAGGATTCCCTGGGTAACGGGAAGGCTGGTTACTCTAGAGCTGTCATGTGGGCTGCATTATTGCACTGTCCTGCAAGCTACCCCTGAAAAGTCACTTGGGCATCTCTGCATTGTGCTCCAGACAAGAACAAGGAGCCACTGTAAGCTTGGCATTGCATTCAAGCAAATGTACCCTGCTGGAATCTGGAGCAATGTGGGTGTGTGGCACAGCCTTAAGCACAGGGCTCTGCCCAGAATTCTCTGGATGTGCTCAGTGCTCTGGTTTCAAGTCAGTGCCAGCCTTGCAGACTGGAAACTGACTCTGCAGAGATGCTTATGGCCCTCCCTGCATACAATTTTCTCCAACAGATCTGGGGACAGCATGAATACAAATGCCATTCTGTGCTGTGGTGCAAAGCCAGCCTTGTTCTTCAAGGTTTATTGGCACAGGACCTGCTCTGGGCAAACATGGCAATACTGCTCATCAGTGGAAGCAGATGTGGCTGTATTCAGCACTGAGCAGGAATCTGCAGAGAGCCAGGTTGTGATGTTTGTGGCGTAATGAGTCTGTGTTGTAGATGACCTGTCCATGATAATTAGCTGCCTATGATAAAAGCCTCAACTCCTTCATTTAACATTTGTGGCAAAAGGAACCCAGGCTCCCTGTTCATCCACAGTGCCCCCATGCTGGCTGGTCTTGTGGCTCAAGTCTAGTTCCAGCTGACTTCAGGCAAAAGAGCTTGTGTGTGGGGCATACAGAAGGCCTGCACTGCACTAGGCAGTGGCCACTGCAAACATCACAAACTGACGTGGAAAGGCAGAAATTTCCAAACATATGAGTGAATTGAAGTGAGAGAGATGGTACCTAGTTGCACTAAAATCTTGAATTACAAATATATGAGAATAAATTATTATACTTAACAGAAAGAGTGATTGATCATTGGAATGGGCAGCCCAGGGAGATGTTGGAGTCACCATCCCTGGAGTGATTAAGGAAGGATTGGATGTGGTACTCAGTGCCATGGTCTAGTTGACATGGTGGTGTTGGGTCATAGCTGAGATTTGATGATCTCAGAGGTCTTTTCCAACCAAGTTAATTCTGTGATTTTGTGTAATTACAGTGAATACATTCCTAGTTAAAAAACTGGCTTTAGGTCTAAAATTTGTCCTGAATAACATAAAAATTCTTTTAACGGTAAAACTGCAATTCCAATTTCAACTTCAAATGGAGCTTGACATAAATCACAAATTGATCACTTCTCTCTAATTAAGTTCTTCATTTCTAGTCATTGGACTGAACAAAAGCTAAGGGTTTGAACAAATACGTCACATAATCACATAATTATATTAGCAAATTTGCCATGAGAAGTAAATACAAGATTTAAGATAATTAAGTGATAGCTTTGCTTTTTATTGATACTTTAAACTATGCTGGGAATCATTATAATTGCAACCAATCTCCACTGATTCCTTGCATACATGGATAGTAACAAGTTTTTAATTTGCAGCTTCTGTAGATCTTTCATGTTGCAACCAAGGTAGAATTTTAAAACATATAAAAGTTGCTGTAAAAATCCCCAGAGCTCATCGGAGAGCTCAGTAATGAAAAGGCAGTTACAGGCTCTAAGACTAACTTTGTGTTAGAAGATAATTTTGATTTCAAAGTGCCAGCAGTCTTTTCAATTTGCATTTATTGGATTTCACTTCTGTTTGAATGCTTGTGTCTGAGGAATCTAACTAACAAATCTTGTTTGCTTTTGGTAATTTTATTGCCAGATTGCCAGATGTTCCAGAATCAAAATTAATGAATATTCTGAAATGTGTTACAATGATATTAATCCTGAATAATCTGAACGTGATCAAATATAGAAAAGATAATGATGTTATAAAACAAAATAGTTTTAAAAGCATTACTGTGGCAGTAGTAATTTGAAGGAACACTTTTTCTATGATGTAGGGAAAATATAATAACATAAAATTAGGATATTCATATTCAAATTTGAAACAACCAGTGAAAAACAAAATCTTAAACAATAACACAATGTTTATGAAAAGTACTCAGTAATTTTGATCTGGATCTTAATCCCTAGAGATGTTAACCCTCATTTTCCTCCTCAAAATTCAAATGACATGTAAATAAAGAGCGCAATCTCTGTTGTATTGATTATTCTAGTACTATTGTTCGGCATAATTTGGCTTTCTCTGTAGAGAAAACGGTGTAAGAACTAATGTGTCCTGTATTTACTGACTTTACACCAGACTGATAAATGGAGTCAGAGTGACTCCACAAGGAGCTTTTTCAAATGTAATTATGTGCTGGGAGCTTATTTGCTCCTGTTTGTAAGTAGGTATGGCGAGGCAGACCTGACCCAAAATTCTCAGAAGTATGAGGAAACTTAAATTCTGTCACCTCAAGGATGATGAAGATGAGGCTTTTTTCCTCATCGCAAATGTCAGCAAAATCAAATGTTATGTTGATGGCATAATTGAGGGAAGCTGGGAAAAGACAATGGTGAATGCAGGACAAATGCAAATGCATTAACCAGCACCTGGGTAATGAGGAAAAATCTTTCTCCAAGCAGTCTGCTACCAGAGGCAGCCCCCTGCCCTGTGTCTGTCTAGGGCAGGCCCTATCTGTATGACAGCTTTAAATGTTTATTTGAAACAGATTAATTCAGACCTGTGAAATTAAGATGTTCACACGTGCTGAAAAAAAAAAGAAAAGAGCAGCTGCAAGTAATTTGCTACATATTTTCTTTATGCTGTGTTCTGAAACAGGAAAAGAAAAACGCTGAACAATTTCAAGAATTATATTTAAAGTTATCAGTCATGCTAAATGCACTTTTCCAGTGTTAGTGCCTAGACATATATTTCTGTGGAATGCTGTAACCAGAGCTGTTCAGCATTTTCAGTAATATTCTTCCATCATTCTGCAGGAAAAAAAAAATTGGAAGACTTTTTTTTTTCTTCTTTGAATTCCTAATCTTTTTTCTTCCTTTAATTCTTAATTTTCTCTCCATTATTTCCTATGTGATTATTATGTCAAAATATTTTAAAGAAAATAAGATGGGAACTGATGCCTATAATTTAATTTTCTGTTTTTTTCTTGGATGTAGGACAGTAACAAGCAAGGAAGGTGGCAGCAGAAATATTTAGCAATCTCTTTCTTCTCTTTGCCAAAGTATTGCTCTTTTTCCCTATTGATTTTCTGTCCCAGTCACTGCTGCTGACCTGATTTGCATTAAAAGAATTTTCTTGTTTAAATAAATATACCCAAAATGGTCAATGTTAACTACGATGGAGGAAAAACAGTTTATATAAAAGAAAGAAATATATTTTTTATTAGTAGTATTTGAGCTTTGGATGAAAAAGATGAAAGGTTTGTTTTTTCCCTTTGCTTAAAGAAGCAAAAGATAAAACAAAGAAATTCATTTGTAGGTGAAAATAACAGTGAAGTCTCAGACATTGAGCCTCTTCAGCTGCTCATTTCCCCAGACTTGGGAACCCTTGGGAGAGGGCAATAGAGAATATGTCCTCTGCTAATAAGGCTCTTGAAAGTACTGGCATCTTAGACACCCAAAATTTACTGAGCTCATCATCTTTTTCAAATCCATGTCTTGAGATACAAAAACAAAAGTATAAGGGTCCTTAAAAACCTGTGTAAGACAGTGTAGTTATTATCCTACTAATCTACAATATATGCAGAAAAAGATCATAAACATTGTTGTGATGAACCTTAACTTTCTCTATGTATTTAACCTTAAAAGTTTTGAACTACACTACAGCCTTCGATATTTTCTTTCTTTCTGTTTTCCCTTTTTGCCAATTTAATTGCTTGTTTGTAACTTTCCTTCTCTGAATAGCTCATACCTTTTCCCTTTGCTCCATCACTTTTTCTGTTTTGGTGCATTCAGGCGCCTAGATATGCCTAGAGGCGTTATCTGTTTTTGCAGAATTTGAGTGTATTTTGCCACTTTGCATAAAAAAAGTACACTGTTGGGAAACTTGCAGCATTTTAGATCTTCATATTATCTCATTAGTTTGAAGTTAAATTTATTTGTTGGTATTAAGGTAGCTCATTTTGTATTGTGTTAATAAGCACAATATCTAGTGCGGGGTATGTGCAATGCAAGAATATTTGGCAAATACTAGTGAAAATAAGACTGAAATCTGATTAAGTCTGGCATGTCTTGTTCTTTTCATGCACAGGCTATGGAGGTGACAACTGCTGCACCTTCATTTTCATGCCCATGATTCTGCTCTTTTCACACCAAAATGGGTTTTGGGAACAGGGCTTAGGGAAAAGATAATGCTGGAGTAGGGATAAAAAAATAAGTTGAACAATTTACAATGCAGGGTAAGGGATGGAATAATCTTCTAATGTTAAACTTGAAAGTCATCAGAGAGAGTCCAATGCCAACAGAAAGCAGAATGAAGACTTCTATTCTGGCAAATGTTTTTTAAATATAAAATGCTACACTAGCTTTCCTGGATGTTACATTTACTGATAGTAAGATATCTGAAGGTAATGCCTAGAAAACCAGTTTAGAATTAGCATTACTTGCAGCCATAGCTACAGCATTTACAGTGCATGAGGCCTACTGAAAACCAAATCATCTAGAACAAAAGTGCTTTTGCAAAATAGTATAGTTTGTTGCAGACTAAGGGGTAGACAGAGTGCATTACCTGTAAGTTCACCATTTTATCACAGGCAGAACTGCACAGTTTGTATTTGCAAATGCTTGGAGTTCTGATGATTCCACACACTTTCTGAATAATTCATAGACCTCTACATTGGTGAGTACAGGTTACTAAATTGAATCCTTAATACAGCAGTGTAATTTTAAAAATAGAAACATGCAGTATTTATCAATAAAATTGTAATGATATATGTTGGTTTTTTTAAAAAAAGAGGCCTTCAAATAACTCAAAACTAAACCATGAAATTTGAATTCAGGGATATAACGTACAGGTTTTAATATATAGGCTTATAATAAATCAGTGTCAAAGGATTTAATATATAGACTTTAATACCAGAAGGGTTTATGAGGTTGTAAGCAACATTAAAAATGAAGTACAGTTAAATAGGATTTAAACTTCATCTGTCTTGACATGATGACTTTAAAAAGGGAGAAGTCAGATATTCTGGTGCTGGTGCATAATGATCCTCAATTTAAAAATACATATACTATTTCTCATTTCAATGTCTCTAGTTTTATTTTATATCATTACCTCTAGTTATATTTTATCTCTTGATTCTGTCTGTCTGAGCAGATGTAATTGCTCCCCTAAAACATTTGTATTGACTGAAAAGACTTTATCATCTAATGAATCAACAAAGCACTAGCCCAAATGTTTAACATAAAGGATCTTGAAATCAATGGGACTTTAATTAAATGAATGTTTAAGGGCTTCATTGAAGGTCTTGAATTGTCACAACTCATACACTTTTTGTTACCTATCTGGACAGTGACCTGCTCATGTCACCAAAGGCATCAACTAAGAATCATAGTTTTTTTGTGTCATCATTACAAAGCAAGAAAATTCTGTGTCTGTATCCCATTTTGGAATTTTTTTTCAAGTGATAAAATGTAGTGCTGGATTTTTATTGAGTTGGATTTTTAAAACTATGTGCAGTACTGTATTTGTATTTGATCAACTGATCTCTCCTTCAGATCAGATTCATAAAGGCTAATCTGGGTGGTTTTTGAGCCACATTGTGAGAGAACAGTTTCTGAGATCACGGTAATTTCCAGTTTTGGTTTGTTGGGTTTTTTTTTCATGTATCTTTTGTTCTATGGTGTAACAGAAAACCCTACCAATGTAGAGGGAACTCTGATACTAAAACAAAAGTTTTACTTTGAAATGGATTTTAGAGAGTAGGGAACTAATGTGAAAATAATTGAGCATGATCAAGAAATGTGAGTGCCTAAAAACAGACATACAGTGACATTTTAGACAATGTAGGGTATTTGAGAGACCTATATTAAACTGACAGATGCTATTAGCCCTACAGGAGATCCATACCTTTCTTCTGCAGTAGATGGCATCCACATTTTACCTCCTTCTGATATTGGACTGACTTGGCTAATATGCTTCCATAGAGATCTTGTCTCAATAATTATTTGTCCTTCAAAAGATCATGTTTTTTTCTATGAAAATATTGACAACAGGATGCCAGCCCTTATCTGAAACTCTCAAATTTGACACCTTTGCCACATTTGTTCATACGTGAACTCAGTTATAGAAAAGGTCCATGTAAAGCCTTGATGCTGTCAGTAAAATAACAACTGTCTTCAAAGCATTATTGATGTATTAGAAAGATTAAAACTGACACAAGAACCTGTTTAAACAAAAGAAAGAAATATAAAAAAAACTTTTATAGGCTAAAAGTTGCGTGACAACTATTGCTGCTCAACTAGCTCTTTGTTTTTACTTCAGCTAAATGTCATATTCAGATTGACTTTTAGCATCACTATTTGTTTAGATGTAATAATTTCCAGTAGCTGTCCAGCCTTATGCTTACCCTTTTTCTCCCTCCTTGTGTTCTAATTTCTAGAATAATTAATTGTTGGCCTTGATTGTATCCTTCTATGATTTTATGAATTTTTTTAGTACATCAGTACATAAGTCCAAGCATTGTGACTGCTAATTATGAGCACCCTCCCCTCTTTTAACTTGGGGTGAGTTCTGTGAGTAATGTGCAGTTGCAAATTTGTGTACTTTATGCCACATACCTTTCATGCACTTCTACTGGGTGTCCATAAATAGCTCTTTTTAGATATCATAATTTAGTGTCTCTGACTGCTTCCATTTGGTCTGAGTAAGGAGTGTTTCACAGCACAAAAATGTCAGACAGAGAAAAGCCTATTCTGATGTTTTTCAAGGAAGACTGCAGTTATTAACCATGAAATAAAGCTTCAACCAGGAACGAACAGTTACAGTTTAATTATTACGATTACTGCAAAAGGAAAGGAAGAAGGAGACTCTTGTATCTGTGTTTTCACATATCTGGGTTTCTGACATGGAACAATACTTGATTAAAAATCGCAGATTCCATGGAGATCTCATATTCTACTTTTCTTTGTCCTTTGTGCTCATTATCTCTCAGTTAGGATATTCCTAGGTACTGCAAGAGGATCCTCTTAAGCCCCTGCTTGTGCCAGTTCAATGAATGGTTGGATGAATGGTTAATCACTGAGGGAATGACTGGCCACAAAACAGTAATCATAACTAGTGCTGATGCAAACTTCCAGTGCACAATCCACCATTATTTACAGATTAGCTCAATGAGACAGAGGGAATATGCATCTGCAAAACTATCCTTCAGTAAAGGGGTGAGTGATCCAGTGAGAGCACATTGTGAATATTCATAATTTGGGCATGATGAACAACACAGAAGCTGCCAAATCATTTCAAGAGCCCAGAGAGCTTTTAGAAAACAGTGAAGATTAGCTGCCCTCATCTCTATTGTTACGAGGTGACTAGCTGGAGACAAGAGGTTCTTTGTTCTCTTCACAGTCCCATGAAAACACTATGTTCCAAGGAATCTCTTCCAAGGGAAGCTGAATTTTGGTTTTAACTTTCCACTAGATAGTATCAGGTGCATCTCTTACTTTAGGGTTGTTTTTTTTTAAAAAAAATTTGTGATCCACATGCCTTCTTCAGGTTGTGCAGAAATCAATATTTCTGGTTAAAATTAGGAAGAATGATTTCCAAATGTGAGCTGTGTAACAGATCCCATGTGGTCTCCTTAAGCCTGCATTCAGACAAAGCAAGATTTGGGGCTAGAGATTCATTCTTTCTGCATCATCTCATTAGGTGATCACCATTCAAAGAAGAAACTGAGTTAAAACCAGGGGTTTTTGCAGATGGAGTCACATTGTTTGTCTGTCTCAATAGTGACATGCTATAGTGGCATAATGCAACAGGGGATATTGCAAACCTGGTACAGATTTTTATAGTAAGTAGCTTATCTCCTCAGATGTGTGCATTTTAAATAGCATGCTGCCTAATTCTTAAACATTTGTGTTTGCAAGGTCAACATGCCTTGGGATCTCACTGGTCATCCTAAGCTCACAGAGCTGGACATATATCAGCCTAAGCTGAGCTCAGAAAGGCACACAGGGGAAAATAATACATTCCTTTTCATGGCAATAGGCAATTTTTCTGTTTTTTCTGACATTCTTGTCTTGTTACTATTACTTTGGCTGTGACTAAGCTGTACTGATCTTTTGTACAATATAGTTTCCTTAAACCTCTGTTGTGTTATGGGTGTGGGCACACAGAAACAGACATGAAGAAATTTTCTTTTGAGGATTCTGTGGGTAATAAACACTAGAGCTGCCACTGTGGCAAGCATTAACTATGTTAATGCCAAATTAATTTTAGAATGAAGAATGTAATTATGTCAGGTAGGACAGGAGTAAGTAGAAGAAAAAATAAAAATGTTGGAGAGAATTGAAGGAAGAGAAAGTGGGAGAGAAGGTGAGTAAAGGAGCAAAGGATGTAACACAGGAATTCTCCCTCTCTCAAAGGAGGAAAAGACAATAGTCAGCAGGTCTCATTGAAAGAGCTTTAAACTAGATTTGAAGAGGGAAAAACCAGGCTTGCTAGAGATAAGCTCACCAGTGGGTGGCACACCAGTGTTTGAGGGACAGTGTTGGTGAAGCCTCCAGTCTGCTGTCTCAGTGGAGATACAAAGTGGAGATCCATGCAGCAGCAAAGCTGCAAGAGGTATTTAAGGGCTAGGAGCCACAGATACACCTGAGAATGGTCACATTAGGAACTATGTGGGCTTCTGTAAGAGACTCTTCGGGGTGTGGACGGTCCGAGACCTCTATAGTCGAGTTAGATGTTAGAAGTTTATTTCAGGGCATGGGAGAGAGAGAGAGCCCTGCTAGGAGCCAGCAGATGAAGCTCAAAGCAGGCTCAGAGGGAACAATACAAAAGGGGGTAAAATATGAATACATGAGTTCAAGACTTAAGATAGCTAAGAAAGAGAGTAACAGAACAGAAGTGAGAGAGCCAGGAAAAAAGAGGCAGAAGAAGAGCAGGAAAGAGAAGGAAAAAGAGAGCAAGAGTAGAAAGAGTGAGGCAAGAGAGACAAGAGAGCGTAGCAAGAGAACGAGTTCTCCTTTACAATTACTTATATAACTTATACATTTGAATATTCTATTCTTTCACTAACCAATCTTTCTAAGTATACTAATACAGTAACATTTGTGTGCAACCTATAGAAATTGTTGCTTTTGCATATTTTTATTTATCTAAGGGTCCTTCAGACCTTTCCTTATAAGGCTGGGAAGAGGGGTCTCAGCTTAGTTTTATTGCAGGAAAGAATGTGTTCTGGCATACCAGACTGGTTTCTTTGAATTATTCAAACCGTGCTTTCACTTGTATTTCTTCCTTAGCCTTTCTGGCTAAAGAGTCATATTTATAATTTCTTTCTAATTCTACCTTCCCAACAGGCTTCTCCACCCAAAAAGGTAGTGGGAGCAATCACTCAGCCAAAGTGCATCTACTCCAATGCACGCAGCACAGGCAACAGACAAGAGGAGTGGAAAGCCATGGCACAGCAGGAAAACTGTGCCATAGCTGTCATCATGGAAACATGGTGGCATGACTCACAAAACAGGAGTGCTGCAATGGATGGCTATAAATTCTTCAGAAGGGACAGGAGAGGAAGGAGACGTGGTAGGGTAGCCTTGTGTGTTAGGGAGTGTCTGCACTGTCTGGAGCTTAATGATGGTGATGATAGAATGGAGTATTTATGGGTAGGAATCAGGGGGAGGGGTAACAAGGCAGATATTCTGGTAGGGGTCTGTTCAGACTACTCAGTTAGGATGAATATTTTGTGAGCAGCCAGGAGAAGTCTCACAATCCCTAACCCTTGTTCTTATGGGGAATTTCAACTTGCCAGATGTCAGCTGGAAAGACAGCAGAGAGGAAACAGTCCAGGAGGTTCCTGGAGTGTGTGGGAGATAACTTCCTGTCACAGCTGGAAAAGAAGCCAACTGGGGGAGGTGCCCTGCTGGATCTGCTGCTTGTGAACAGAGAAGGACTGGTGGGGGCTGTGATGTTTAAAGGCCTCTTGGTGGTCATCAAATGAGATTTGTCCATTCTCATATGGAATGGGGATAGCAGAACTGACAGTCGCCTTGGACCTCTTGGGGGTAGACTTGAGTCTCTTTAGGAGTCTAGTTGACAGAATGTCACCATGACAGTGGCCATTTACAAGAAGGTTCAGAAGAAGGGTTTAGGGATCTACAAGTCTGTTGGGCTGGCCTGGATGCTGGGGAAGGTCATGAAGAGGATCATCTTGAGTGCCATCACATGGAACATCCAGAATGACCAGGGGATCAGACTCAACCAGCATGAATTTAGGAAAGACAGGTCCTGCTTGACCAACCTGACTTCTTTGACAAGGTCAAATCTCCTGCTATGCTCAGTATCCTTATTTTCCAAATTACAGAAAAATGAGCAGTGAGGATCTGTGGGACAAGGCACACCAGTGCTATCCTAGATGGGTCACATCTACCTTTCATTTGAGCTTGGTGAAGGCAAAGATTCCTCTAACAGCTCTCTCTGACTTAATATGTAAGATATTAAGCAGATGCTGACATGATTTGCAAATTATTTTGGTCTGCCTTGATTATTTAAAACACATTGTGAGCTATTCTGCATATTCTCAGTTATGATAACATTTGTGCACTTTGAAAGTCTCAGCTCAGTTTTATTTTCAAGCAGTTTGATTAGTCACTCCTTTAAAGCTACTTGCTTTTGTTTTACATCTAGTTGCTTCAGAAATCATAGCTTTTTGCTATATTGAAAATTAATTTTACCTTGGTCCCACTGCTGTACTTAATTCTGTTGTGAATTATCTTATTGGAGACAGAACTTGCCATCTTTTCTGTGATTGCAAAGCCATACCTCTATTTACCACTTTTTATGCATGCCTGTGGTTTCATTTAATTTCAGTAATGTTATGCTTTGACTGGAGCAAGTTCAGGCTTCTCAGCTGTCCATGCTGCTCCCAGCCTGTCTGTGCTACTAATGCTCTTGTCTTGCCAGGGTCTGGAACCCATGTCTTGTTCAGCTGCTATGCTGAGCTCACTGGCTCTTGCTGCAAGATGCAGAATGGCCAGAAGCAGGAGGACAGTTTTGAGGGAATCTTTCATTCTTGCATAAGTCCATGCATCACAGAAAAGGGAGAAAAGCAGTTCCTAAGTATTCTCCTGGCACTTGTGGGTACCAGCGCTCATTGCAGGCCTGAAATGAATTGGCTGCATTTCTGCAAAAGACACGGCAGATGGATCATGGCTGTGGATGAGCCATGGCATATAATAAATACTTATTTACCATGGCATTTTTGTGCCATGAGGTTCTGGCAAAAAGTCACCAGAAGCATCTTCCATTCTGGCAGCAGCTGGTTGTGGGCATAAAACTGTGAGACATAAAAGCCTGGCTGCGGTGCTCTGTACCAAAGGCTGTGTCATGTTCAGTGTTTCTTTTCCCATGAGGACACTAGAGCATGATTCTCTGAAGTCTTTTGAACAAAAGATAGTTACAAGATGTCTTTGTATAGGACAGACTCCCAAGGAATTCTGCTGGTGTATTCAACAGTTGAGGGGGTAGATTTCCCTTTCCTTTCCTTGGAAAGTGAGGTGTCAGAAGCTGCCCACTCAGCTTGCTCAACTGCCTAACCTAAGCATGTTCAGCATGACACCCAGGCTATCTTTTCTCAGCAAAAATTCTTCCAGACCACATAAAACTCAGCAAGAAATCCTCTACTGCTACATTTCTGCTGGCATTCTTAAAGTAGGATTTAAACCTGATATTTTCTTCTAATGCATTGTGATGAAGAGACCAGATGAAAAAAGAAGCCCTTTCTTTTCTACAGACCAGAAAGGCCAAATATGCTTGTCCAGCTGCAGATGAGTTGCCATTAGAGACTGAAATATCTCATGCCTCAAATATTGATGTAAAGACCTAAACTATATAAGGAAGGCCATCCCCCCCTAAAGGATGCCAGACTGGAACTTTGGACTGAAAGTCAAACTACTGAGATTAGATAAAGGGAAACCCATTCTTCAATCACCAGGCCTAGGAAAAAACAAACAAGGCTGGGGAAAAGGAGTGCATCTATAAGAGAACCCAACTCAGCAGCCATGCTGGGAGTCACCTCTGGCTGAATTTGGGGTGGGGGAGACCACAGCCTGCAGAAGCTGGGTTTATACAGACTCCCCCCCGCCCCCTGAAACAAGGAGGGGGGAGGAGGTTTTGTGTTTAACCTCTGGTCAGAGGTGGTCCTCCCTTACACAGACTGACCCATCTGTGGAGCTCCCAACCCCACAGGCCACATCCATGGGATGTGAGAGGCAGATGAGGGAGTGTCATAATCCATCAAAGACCCCCCCCAAAGTGCTCCCCAGAGGCCTTGCACCACAGGATTGCAGGTAATGCAATCCAGAGTCTGTTGGAAGAGACTTCCCCCCCGCCCTGGGAGAGTGGGGGCACATAACTGGACATTGTCACCTGTCCTGAGCACATATTAACCCACGGGATTCTGTGCTTTTGGGGGACCTTCACCACCACGAAGACCAGGTGGAGTGGATCATCAGGATGTCAGTGGGATCCATGGAGTGGTGTTAGTCTCTTTATTCTGTCTCTGTCACTCTCCTTCTGTTCCAATGCCTCCTTTCTGTTTCTCCCTTTCTCTCTTTTCCTCTCTCTCTCTTATTTATGACCAAATAAAACCAATACTGTTGACATTGGCATATGGTCTCATTTTCACCTTAATTCAGGCAGAGGCATTTCTAATAACCTTTTAATAACTGCACCTTGACAGTTGTCTACCTGGCAAATATCATTAATTCCTTCAGAAAACGTGTCTGACTCTGTATCAGTAAGTTGAATGGTACCTGAGTCAGGAATGTCCAAGCACTGGATAGGATTACACATGCTGACAACAGGGCTTAGACAGCCCCTAGGCATGATTTTGGGCTCACTACTTAGGGTCTCACCAAACAATTTCTGATTAGTCCCGGAGTTATTACAGGTCAAGCAACATTTCCATTTGGTGCTTTGGATCATTTCACACTTTTGAAGTGCACATTATTTATACATTTAACTGTATAGATAGTTAATGTTCCACTCTGGGTCATCATGTTTTAGAAGCCTGACTGTGGCCTAACTTCACTGAAGGTGAAGAATGTTTGGGGTGAAACACCCTATTTACTATCTATAGCCTCTAGGTCAAAATAGGGTTGTTTTGGGACAAATGTGAAGCTAGAACAAATGAGAAATTGTCATATATTCTGAAGAACCTGCCATTTTGTGCCAGAGGCAATTCTGAACAAAAACAAGAGATGGACATTGTGAATCCACTAGTGTGGCAACAAATACATGACCTAGAATAATTATTGTGGTTCTTGTTACATGAGGGTCTATCAGATTGGCTTCAAAAGTGATCTTCTCATGCAGTATAGTTAAAGCTCCTGGGACACCTTGGTCTGAATGTAACTGTCCAAACTCTTGTACCTACAACTCCAGTAACATGCAAATGTCCAAAAGGCCTTGGGTTGCACAAGCTTTCAGAGTGTTTTAGAATCATTAATAAAATATAAGACAACAATTACCTCAACTGAACTGTCCTTCACCTCCTCTATTCACATGTATGCCTCCAAGAAACTCACTTGACAGTCTTTGCATACTTCTAGGGACCCAGAATACAACTCAGCTTTTAAAATAAAAGACAAAGAAATTTTTCTTCTAAATATGCATTCAGAAATAAGTGTTGCATATAATATTAATCTCTTGTTCCAGAAAGAATCAGAGTGCGTTGGTGGGTTTGGCCTTTTAAACTTCCCTTTGCTTGGCTAAATATGCCACTTTAGCCTACAGAACTCAGTAGGGATCTTACTAGCTTCCAAAGAACTGGAAAACTCCGCTGCATGTTAATTTCCCTTGTGCTGATAAGAATGTACACCCTAATTTGGAATTTATATTTGTGAAAGAAGAAAGCTGTATTCAGCAAAAGAGATGAGGGACGTCAATGTGAAAATTAAGCCAGGTTTTAACAAGAGGAACTAGTGCTTATAATAAACTGCATAATTAGAAGAAACTGTGAATCTCATTTTTAATGTAAATGCCAAGGAGAACCTTTTTTCCTTTGGAATCAAATCTCCACCCTCAATCTACAAAAGCATATACTTATTCTGAAAGGATTGCCATAGATTATTATTTAGAACCTTAGGTTATGAACTTGGGACAACAAAACTCACAGCAGTGTCCCCAAGCATTGTATTAACCACTGAAAATCCCAGGTAACATACCATTATTTGGTAAATATATACTCTCACAACCGCTGACTAGAAACCTGGGAAGGCAAGCAATTATTACTGTGTTGGCAGTTTGTGTTTAAAGTGTGTATTTATCTCTCCAACTCTCTACACCCATGTGTTTCACTGTATTTTAAAAGCGCTTAATGAACATTTACTGACATAAATGAAATCCAACAACCATTAGAAAAATTCAGAAAAATTGTTCCTGCTTCTATATTCATAGAACCATAGAACGGTTTGTGTTGGAAGGGACCTTAAAGATGATCTATTTCCAGCCCCCTGCACCATCCCTAAACTTAAATCTAAACCAAAAGAAAACGAATTCTAATTTTTCTACCATTATGTATAAGTTTTCAGAATCTTTATGATACTTTCACTACATAAACACCAAGCATATAAACATGGACTAAATATAAGATGAACCCTGAGGCTTCACATGTTATTGGTAGGTGTCTTAGAATTTTTTTTCTTTAGAGAGGAGAGGTTTTTTTTGGTGAGATTCAATGCACAAGCTTTCAGAAAATTTAAATATATATTACTTGCCTTTTATGCTTAATGAAACTAAGTAAACCTCAGGTTTTAAATTTGAATGCTTCTATCTTTTTTGGTATATCTTGTCTATGGCAGGCCAGAGAAACTCAAAGCAGAAATCACATAAGTAAGAAAATGGCAATGTTGTAAGGATAATGTCATATTTTTATCAAGGATGCTGAAATGGGTTTGAACAAAATAATTTTTCAATAGCCATTCAAGAAATACTTATAAATTTATTAGCAAACTTTCTAGCACATTCTTTATTGCCACAATCATCACATTATTACCAGACAAAATTTAATTTAGATTAGTATCTAAGCCCCTTCAGTCATTGTAATTAAACAAATTCAGCAGAAGTTGTTAAAATGTAACTTTCCTTGCATTTTCCCAAAATCCAGAGTAGAATTTGAGAGTGTGTTTTACCGTCTTTAACCGTGCTGAATATTACCCTTGTGTATAGTACCAAAGGAGTTCCCAAGGCTGCTTTTGAAGGAGGACATTAGTTGAATAGAGAACAAACAAGACAAAATCCTCTGACTTTTGTCAAAATGTATAGGCTTTACCCCAGTTTAGAAAATAAGGGAGGGTCCCATTCTCAGGACACATGGAAAGTGTGTTATAACCTTATGCTCATCATGCTCAGCAGGGTAGCAACTTGATTGCAACTCACTTAGGAGAAAGACTGACATTAAAAGTGTGATTGCCTATTATATGTTGAAATGGTTACTGTGAGAGCTCAGAAATTATTTCTATTGAAGAATAGATTAGAGTTTTGCTCATTCATGTTTAAAAGTAGATTTTTGAATGTACTGCAATACTTCAAAAATATTCATTGCTCAAAAGGAATTCATT
This sequence comes from Parus major, assembly GCF_001522545.3. Classification (NCBI taxonomy): domain Eukaryota; kingdom Metazoa; phylum Chordata; class Aves; order Passeriformes; family Paridae; genus Parus; species Parus major. Next base: position 81,899,830 of record NC_031770.1, on the reverse strand, counting down.
GCTTGAAAGTACTTATCAACTTATTAGGCATCTTTTTTTTTCCCTCACTTGAAATCTGGTACTGTTTCGTTGTGGTTAAATGTTCTTTGTGTTTTACAATAAAGATGGAATTATTGTTTCACTTTTCATAACAGACAAGAATGTCTACCCCAAGAACTAAAAATTAAATATTATTATGTTTTTTTCTGAGAAATATCCATAATAGTAAAGTTCAGCTGCCTAAAAATTCATCAAAGTGTATAAAGATTATGAAAATAAAAATTAGAATTAATGTGATCACATTGTTCATTATCCAGCATAGTGGCATACTCTGCAGTGTTAACAATGAGATACAAATTTTAAAAAAAGCCTGTTTTCCTCTCCCTTTAACCTAGTTCTATGGTAATTTTAATGCCATCAATATTTTCTGATGCCACATAGTGTTTGGGAAGCATCTGCAACTAGGCTCAGCATCATAAGGAGTAGGCTTGCTCCTATACCACATTTCAGTCGGGAGCATTCATTGTGAGTTCAGTGCTTCATGAACTTAGTCAGAGTATTGTAACCTTTCCCATGCAGGCTGGTCTACACAATGTAGATTTTGCATTAGAGGTGCTCGAGCCAGAAGGCTGCAAGAGACTTCTGTGCTAAAACAGAGGACACCTGGCTTTTCTGATCCTCGCTTTGGGATCTCATTCTGCTTAAAAACCTAGGTGATGTTTACAATCTTCTCTATTTGAAGCCAAATTCATGTTGCATGACTAAGCAAAAACTAAATTGTGGAAGGAGAGTGAGCTGAAGTTCTGTGCATAGACCTTTGATTTTCATTGTAACCTAGAATTCTAACCCTTTGCATTCAAAATGCCTCCTTTAAATCTATGTTCAGCAAATTGTACTTTATATGATCATTAAATAGTCAGCTATGGCAATTTTTTCTAAATTTGCTAAACTACTGTTGGCCTTGTATTCCTAACCACGGGCATGTTTTCAGATGACTGAGATTTGTAACTATAGTCACATCTATTTTGAATGCCTCCAGGTAGATGCATAAAATTGCAATGTTCTCCAAATCACTAAATACCTCAAATCACTTAAATATACCTGGGTATTTTGACAATGCTAATGAATAGCTGGCAGGCAAATATAAAGCAGAAAGATTATGCCAATGGAGAATGAATAACATTTTAAAATAAAGCTGTATATATTTAAAAAAGTAAAGGGTGATAAAATATTTAACTCATTATGTATGGTATGTAACATATGTATGTATGGTATGTATGGTATGTAACATTACCAATTTTGTTACTTGAGAAAAAAAGAAATTAAAAATCCTTAGAATGTGACTGATTTACAAAGTACAGAAGCCAATGATAAGTCGACACAACTTATACTCAAGAATATTTTAAATATGTCCTCTATTGTTTAGAAATAGCACTTTACAATGATTTTATCTAAAACAATCAAATATCAATCAATATAAATTTCAAATGATTATCAACTTGGTTTTTAATTATATTCTTATACTGTAAGACTAATTACAGAATATACCCTTCAACTTTGTTATAAGCAATTAAGTAACTGTGATCTGTGTGTACATAGTTTGAATGTTTATATAAAGAAAATATGGGATGGAAAAATTGTGGATGGAGCTTGTTATATTTTGAGCATATAATCCAGTACTAGAGCTCACTAGTGTATTTGCTCTGCTTATTTACATGCAAAAATACAAGTGGCGGCAAAAATATTATGTAAATGAATTTAAAAAAACCTGGCTGACCTATTAGAAATTGTAGATGTCAGTATTGTGCAGTCCAGCAGCATTGCAAGAGAAGTTTCAGGACAGGCATATTTAAAGATCCCTGGAAGAACAATCAGATTAGAACAACTACTTGGAATGCCTTGTCTTGAGCAGCTTTGTTTCACAAAAAAGAAAAAGGCTTTGCAACAGCATATCCATTTTAAAGGCCTCTTTTCATGTGAAATTTTCCCAGTTGTCCTGATTTTTGTACTTGCATTTAGTCAGATATTAAAATAAAAAAAATTACACCAAACTAAAATGTGTTTTTTTCTGAGAAAATGGAAACTCTGAGCTGGAAATAATAGATGAAAGTTCTCAATTGCACAAGCAGCTAATTGTGTTTTGTGCAGCAATGAGAAGCAGTTTAAACCTCTGGAGACCCCACCTGAGCTGCAGTGATACAGTGGTGAATTTGCTGGGCAGTGGGAAAGTCATTCTGTGAGACAGTCAGTCCTATTGCATCCATTCACCATCAGAGGGAAGGAGTTCCATGTGTAATGGACACCGACTCACGCTGCATGGCAGAATTATACTCTGATAAGGTTTAATTTCATTTTTGCCATGGTGATTCGTTTCACTTTGTGAATGAAGTAGAACTGATAGAAGTTTCACAAGCGCAGAAATCCTGCATGGAATGACTTTCAATTTTCATTCTCATCATTTTCTCTCTGGAACGATTTTCACTGAGCCACAGTGAAAGAAGAAATCTGCAGTACCATTCTACTTTGACTCTGTCCCTCCTTCCCTACTCTTTCCCATGCCTGAAAACACCCATTGTTGGGGAGATGCTCTGAGTTCACAGCCTCCCTGGAAGGGGTTCCTATTTGAGACAAGGTGTGCAGGACCTCGGAGAAAAATCAGCACTGACTCTGCCCTTTCTAAACAGGCCTTTTACCTTTTTCCCCTTTGTTGTATCTGTTCTGAATGGTACTACATTGTCCACGTCTGCTGAAATCCTAATCAAAATTTATTGTGCATGAAATTCACTTATAGAGTATTAGGTGCCCAACTGGGTGTGCAACTAGATTCTTTGCCTGCACATCTCTGGAAAAAAGCCTGGGGTCTGAGGGAGATTTTGTTCAGTTTTGATGATTTCCATCAGAAAAAGGCCGTGTTTCTTACAGTGGTGGATGATAGAAAACTACCCTCCTTCAGCATCAATCCATTATTGCCCTGTGCTCCAGTTCCTGCCCAGCTGCTGCAGCTGACATGTAGCCCAATAACTGCTGGGTGCCAGCCACAAGACTGCATTTAGGATTGGTTTCTAGTAGGAACAGGAGTCTTTGCTTTCCATTCCTGCTGTGAGGCACCTGCAAAATATGACCAAAAAAAAGGAGGTGAAGCTGACTTTTCCCATTTTATTAGACTATGACCCACAGAGCTCCCTGGAGCATGATTTGAATGTTGAATTTTATCATCCAGACAAATCTTTCTCTTACATTTCAATCGCTTGTCCACTGAGTGTGTTGTGTTCTGTAATTGCTAGTTACTGCAGTGCAGCAGGGTCAGGTTGTACTCTTGACACATAGAACTTTTAATCCTTTACAGTGCCCCTTAAAATCAATGTAGCACTCACGAGAAGTAGAGGTAGGCACTGGAGGTACAGATAATTGCCTCTAACCTGTATGCTTAAAACTTCTCAAGCCTTATCTCAGGAAAAGGTATGAAAGCACTGACAGCTCCATGTCTTTTCTTGTATTGGAAACTGCCTGAGTTTTTAGTGTGCTTTCCTTGAGATCCCCTGTGCATCACAGTCACAGGTGTTACATCCCTTTTCACCACTGCTCTCCTCAAACCACAACCTTTGGGGCTAGAAGCACTGCTCCAGTGAACAGCACATGGAAATGCTGGAGACAAGAAACACATTTTTAATTTCGATATTTATATTCTGCTTACAAGCATGACAGTAATTTGCAGAAATATCATAACCAAATGCATGTAAATTCTTCCCAGTTCCCCACAATTGTGAATGATTAGTCAGACACAGTAATGTTGCTGTCACTCCTCAGAGAAGGTCTTCAGGTTTCATAGGTTTTCTTTTGTCCCAAGGGTAATATTCTGCAGGCTGACAATGATGGAAGGACCTGCCCTTCCACCTGTAAAGAGTGACAGGAAGAGGGTGGAAAGGGACATTCATTTAAGAGAGATGCTAGATGGTGGAAAAAAGAGATAGGGAGTGTGATGCATGTCATGAGGCTGTCCGGATCTGTCCAGAGGAAATGACTGCACACACAAGGAAGGTACTGTACCTTGAGAAGGGTTATAGAGCAGTGTGTGCTGGAGAGATGCTCTCACAACAAATCTGACTTGATCTCTCTAAAGCCTTCCTGGTGACAGGCACATGCTCAGCTGTCTGCCCAGGTCTGCCTTGGAACACGCAGGTTGTGCTGTTGCTCTGAACAAACGTGAGCAGGAGCAGAAGCATTCAAACAATAAGACGGTGAAAATACATATCCAACTCTGCAAAAATATTGTCTGGGGGAATTATTACTGTGCACTTCTCCAAGCAGGGACTTAGTCTCAATTAAAAAAAATGCCTGTTGCAGAAGAATTACTCAAATCTAATTATTTATAAAGACAGATGATAAATCTGTGTGGAGGTTTGAACGCATAAAAATGTATTGTAAGATATGTGTTTGACTGGCTTCTCTCCAACTAACGCTACATTTCTAACATTCACCTAAGATTATTATTCTCTGTGTGACTTTCTCTCTCAATCACATTCCTTCTTCATAACCTTTGCTGTCTAAAATTTAAGTGCTCAGTTTAAGCAAGTCATCAGTCTCCTAAGGTCCTTTTTAAGTTGGTAAAATTATCGTCCTCTATAGATGCCTTAATCCCGCCTATTTTACAGAGGGGTCTTGAATGGCTAGGCTATAATATAATTTGTTATAATCTGATATAATATATAATAGATACCAGTTTTTGAGGTAATAAAACTGGAAGAAAATGCTACTTCCATTTTTCTCAGGTATATATATTCCTCTTATAGTGTTATGAGCATTGTCTGTGATGTGTTGGGTTTTGTTCTTTGTGACTTATTCCCCTCTGGGACAACTAGTTTATCTGCAAGCATGAGATTTGAGGTGATAGTACTGGACAGATGAGCAAAATAATGTATTTTTCCAAAGGAAAATGAACTTTCCACAGAAGGGAAAGGTTTGCACATTATTACATTTCTTTTGCATTCTGTGCTTTTTTGGTTGACCTGCTTGTTCACAGAATGGCAGAAGGACAGTATGGCTGGGTTAAGAAGGCACCTCTGGAGCTCATTCAGTCTGATCACAAAGGGTTAAAAAGATTGTCCAGTTGCCTGTCCAGTGAAATTTTTAATATCTTCAGACTTTATGAAGGAAAGAAATACTTTTTTAAAGGATATATACATTACTGGAATGCCATCTGAGCTGACAGCCACCACATTTCTTCCACTGACGCTTTCAAATTGTAAATTATCTGTTTTCACCCATTCTATCTTTATGTTGAGTGGGACCTTCATTTAACACTGTATTCAGTGGCAGGGACACACTTAAAATGTTGTTAATTAATACATCATGCACTGAGCAGACCTTTGCCTATTGGCTGCAGCTCCCTGCTGGGTTGTGCTTTGGTTTTGGAATTAATTTAGAGCTCATGTCATAAAAAATATTAGACCATCCAAACCAAAACTAAATTTTATTTAACAGCATTTATGATAACTTTTCAAAGTAGTATGAAAAATTAAGAAATGTATTTTATTTTTCCATGCCCTAGGGAAAGTAATTATGTTAATTGCATATTGTGTATAACATCAGTTATTACTTATGAAAGACTGATTTGTGTGTGTGCCCACATTCTCACACAATTAAATTTAATTTAATAATATCTACACCACAAAACATAACTTGTACTAATTTGTTTTTTAAAATTAGGTATTCAGCTTCAAAGTGAGGTTGCTATTAAAGTAAGGTTACTAATATTACAGCACTATAATAAAACTTAACAAATATAAAATTTATATATAAATATATCAAATATTAGATATATCAGATGACAAATATCTTCCTTATTCATAGAGTCTAGTTAGAAATCTCTTTATTGGTATCAGGCCCAAGATGTCCCTCTAATCCATAAGGGTTACCATTTGGAACTTTTCTTTTCTTGAAACTAGTATTTGCATTCAAATGTACATTGGTTTAATTTTGTAATGAAATATTGACAGCAATTTAAAGGACTTTGTCAATCTTGTTGAAGTCAGGGAAGTTTTCTTCTAGTCAAAGGCACACAGAAGTATCACATAGTACAGAGGACAATGAAGTGGTATAGCTGGAGGGTTAGGCTTTTGAATCCAGCCCCAGAGCTGAAGAAACAATCATATATTGGATTTAGAAATTGTTTTGCATGTCTGCCTTCTGGAAGCTCCTCTTTTAACAGTCCATCTGATTTGAATGTACTGACTCATAACATCACAACCTACTTCAAATAATCCCTGTCAAGTTGTAAAACATTGCAAATATAACTAGATATATGGAAGAAGCAGTACCCTCTCAGCATGACCCCTAAAGCATATTTGATCATTTACACTGGTGCTATTTAATGAGTAGTGTGATGTGAATTGAGATGCAGTTACCATTTCCACATTAGGACTGCTATTTGTTCCTTTCAAAATCTCTTCATTTGCTTCGAGGCTTATCTTGGCAATCCGTAGAAATACTTGTTTAGTTGATGAAGCTCCCTGTGCTGCCAAAAGAGACACATACACAGTAAACAAAGCACCTTGTTTAATTTAGGCAGTAAGAGTAGGGTAAATTCACCTTAAGAAATGTTTTGCATCTTAAAGAAGGAGCCCTATAGTGCTTATCTAACTTTAAGATGTCAAAAGTGAGCTGATATGTATCACAAATTCTAAAATATAAAATAGATAAATAGATGAAATATTATGGTTCTTTCCTATTGATCATGATCAGAGATTTTTTTTTTTTCTATACAGAAAAGATGCAAAGCCTTTTTCAAGCTTTCTCTTCCAGCAGGGACAGTATTCCATCAATTACACATAAAAATTACAAATTAATTTAAACATGATACAACCTAAGGTTGCATTTCCTTACAAAATTGCTGTGTGGGAAGATTACTCTTATCTGTATGGGCATCATAGCACAGGACCAGCATGAGACCCTCAGTGGGTTCTTCTGCTCCATGACAAGGGTGATTGGGTCTTGGCCACTCTTGTCAGATGTTTGATTAAGCAGTTCTCAAGAATCTCCATTGCCAGAGCCTCAATGGCTTCTCCAGGTTGATTCCAGCGCTATACTACACAACATCAGAAAAGTTTTACTAGTATTTAATATAATCCTTCATGCTCATTCAAATCAATTACTTCTTCTGCAATCCACCACTGGAATGGCAAATTATTTTATTTCTCCTTTCAGCAGCCTCTCATGCATTTGAATAATGATTCAGGGCTCTTTGGCATGCTTTAATTTAAATGACCCTCCAAGCTTTCTTTATAGATCATGATTTCCAGGCTTCTTCATTGCTCTCCTAAGCATTCTGCTCAGCTGGTCCACAACTTTCTTGAAGTTTCTTGAATACCTGAAACTAGAAAGAGATGATCCTTTCTAATGCTTATCAAGATAGAAGGGATTTCTTCAAGTGTTTTGCACACTCTATATATTTTATATATTCCAGTACAATGCCAGATTTTTTCCTAAGCTTCTATATGAAAAGAGAAAAATGCGAAGATTATGATGCTGATAAAGCTGAAACCATGGAAAAAGTGGCCTCATTTTTCTGAGACTCCTTATTTTTGTGGTATCAGGAGCTATCTAGCAGTTAATGCAGATATTGACAGATATATATATAAAACGCAACCATGAAATTTCCACTTCAGAAACAAGTTTAGGGTTTAGACAGTAGATATCTGTCCTTTGGTTGTGATTATTTGACAATTTGACTCCATTTGACAATGGAGGCAAACATATTTGGTTTCCTTTCCCCTGTATTGCAGGCAAGTCCTAAGCATTAGGAGTTCAAGCAGGCCTTCACTGTTCTGCTTGGTATCTTGAGCTGTGGCTTGGGCTCCCTTCCTGAATGGAAGTGCACTGCTGCCATGACTGCTGCTGCCATGAGCTGCCAGGCAAGCTTGCCTTCAGTGGCTCAGTTATAACAACAGTAAAAACGACCAGTGTCTAAATGAGATGTAGCACTTACGAAGTATGTAAGTGATTAATAAATATCAACATGAGCTCAACATGATCCAGCCAATGTACACTTGTAGTTTGGAAAGGCAGCTGTGTCCTGGGCTGCATCCAAAGCAGCATGGCCAACAGGTTGAAGGAGGGAATTCTGCCCCTCTGCTCCTCTTAAGTGAGATGCCACTGGCCGTGCTGTTTCCGATTCTGGGGCCCCATATTAGTACAAGGACCTGTTGAAGAGAGTCCAGAGGAGGGCCATGAAGATGATCAGTGGCAGGAGCACTTCCCCATAAAGAGAGGTGGAGAAAGTTGGGGCTGTTCAGCCTGAAGAAGAAAGCACTCCAAGGAGAATTTACAGCAGCTTCCAGTACCTGAAGAGGGTTAAAAGAAAGCTGGAGAGAGATTTTTTACATGGGCATGTCGTGATAGGACACTGAACAGAAAGAGGGTCAGTTTAGATGAGATATTAGGAAGAAATTCTTTACTGTGAGGTAGGTGAGGCACTGGCACAGGTTGTCCAGAGAAGCTGTGGCTTCCCCATCCCTGGAAGTGGTCAAGGCCAAGTTGGATGAGGCACTGAAAAACCTGGTTTAGTGTCAGATGTCCCTACCTGTGCCAAGAGGGCTGAAGCTAGATGATGTTTAAGGTCCCTTCTGACACAAACTATTCTATGATTCTATGATCAAATCCAAAGTCCTTCAGCCTTTCTCTGTTCTGTAGACAGTAGTTTTGATCTTTGATGGATAAAGGAAGAACCAGTTCCAGAGTCCACCCTTCAGATGCTACACAGATCAGTTCCATCTGTCCCATTAATGCCCTGGAGCTGCTGGAGCTGCTGGAACTTCTGTAGCTGCTGGAGCTGCAAGAGCTGTGGTTTTATGCAAGTACATATTTGGAATTCTTAAACCATTTTTTGAAGCATGGTTATGTGCTTTGGTAACTAAAACCCCTGCATTATAAATAAATAAATTTATTAATCACATCCCATTCATCTCTACATATCCACATGCCATTTAATTGACAGTGGTTTAACAAAACCAAGGCCAAATCTCTATTTTTAATTGTGTGGGTACATACAGATTAATATCTTATATCATGGTTTATATTTATAATTATAAATGGTGAGGATAATATTTAAATGCTTACAAAAGTGTTTTGTGCAGATAATGGACTATATAAAAACCTGTAGATAGTATGGTACTTTAGAACTGATAACTGCATAAACTACAGAATAAAATAAATGGGTAAGTTTTGCCATTCTCTGGCAAACTTGACATTTTTTCTGAGTTCTCTATATGGTGACTAGCTTCTAAGGTGATTGTAATATAATTTAGAAACTACATTCTACCCTTGAATATGATCTCTATGGGTCTTCATGACCTGTCACTGTAGAGGTGGTTGTCAGGGCTCTTTTTTAAACTAATATTTTAGCTTAGGTTAATTCACTAACATTCAGCTTACTTTATGAAGAGAATACCTAAAGTTAAAACTTGCTTTACATAGTGCCAGAAAGATACTGGGGTTATATTTAATTGAAATGAATTCATGATGCATTAATTATAATTTGATTTGTCCTTTTCTCCTGAATTCATTTTCCTAAGCAAGACAGGGACTTCTAAAACTAGATGTTATTTTCCTATTTAGATAAATTATTTAAAATTGCCTTGAATTTAATTTATGTTTGGAGCTCACTGTAACACATTCATGCTCTTAGGCAACTTTTGTAAAACTTTGCTCTATGCATTTATCAGGGTTCCAGCTGGCAGCTGGGCATTTCTGGACCCTCAGCAAGATTCAGCCTCTGTGGAACCTCAGTGGTAAAATGTTGGAGTAATGGAAGTGCAAGACATCCTTTTCCAACTCATTAACAGAGTTCAGAAGGTTTCAGTAGAGAGCTCCTGTTAGCAGGAAACCACAAAATTGCTGTAATGCTCATTTGCTGCAGGCTCTGTCTGTTAATGACAAAATTATTTTTTTATGCATAAATAAAGAAAAATCTAAGTAACCCATGAGGCAAGCATTGTCATTTAAGGCATACATCTTCCACTTAGTGAAGGGATTAGAACTCTGCTGTGCCAGTGTGCTGCCTGCATTCCAGCCTTTGGGCTATTTGCCTGGGCAATATATTATCTATGTGCCCATGGGTGCACACTATTACTCATGTGCAGTAGATTGAAGGAATATTTCATCAGATCTGCTGTTTCTGAACTTACAACTGATGGGAATAAGAACTTATTTTCAATAATGAATCTTTTTATCATATGTCATTGGTATGGTAAATACAATTCAAATTTACAGAGAGGTCTGAATATACTTTCTCTTCAACAGAAATAACTGAGAGAGCAAATTTAGGTCTTACATTCAGAGGTGCCATACTTGCACAAATCAAAAAAAGGCTTTAAAATGTATGATACAAAAATGCTTTCATTTTCTTGAAAAAACAGGCAAAATTCCTGAAAACTACCACCAAGTTATTAACATAGAGTATAAAAAAGACTAGCAAGGAAAGCAAAGCTTTCTACACCAACAAAAGGCAATTTTTTTTCTCAAATATATACACAGATTGAGAAACCAGTCAAATTGCTGTCTTTCCTCTTGATTCTCATTGCCAAGACCCTGGAGCAGTCAGTACTTTATCTTAAGCAGCAGCCTCAAGTCAGGGATCTCCTACAAGGTTTTTCAGGGCTCAGAATATGTTGTGGTGCTAGAGGAGGAGGCTGGGAGGTCAGTGGGAGAGGCAGGCCAGAGGCAAGGCTGTGCTGTCTGGGTGCCTTTGTGTTTGTGTGGCAGCAGAGACCCCTAGGGCAGTGCAGACCTGGTGATGATGGTGTTTTCTGCACAACTGACCTCATTTTCCTTCTTCTGTCTGTGTGCAGGCTGGAGCTGCAGTGTCCCTCTGCTGACTTAGGACTCCTTGCCTTCTAAGTTTATGCAGTGAGGCAAGGGGAAGGATGCAAAGATTCTTACCCTCAGGTCTTCTGATAACCTGGCTGAATGCTATGAAATGTGACTTACTGTTCCTCCAGATAAACAGTGGTTCAAGGAGTAATTTTTTGGTGGTTTTGTGCTTGTTTTTTAGGGTTTTTTGGGTTTTGGGGTGAGCGTGTGTCTGTGCTTTTCTTTCATTATTTCTAAGGGACCTTAAATTACTTTTCAGTCAGGATTATCAGAAACATTTAAAATATTAAAAAATGGTACTAGTTGCAACTTAAATAAATTAAATGATTGATGTTTCAGAATATCAACATCTAAAATAGTGCATTCTTGTTCCAGATATCCTTCTAATTTTGTCTTTTTTTCTGAAGTAAAAAACAGATCTAATTTCTTCTGTGAGCTGAAATGCTGGGGTTTTTTCTAAAGTCTTCTTTTAGCTTTCAGGGATATTGTAGCTATGGCAAGTAATCTGATCTTTTATCCTTCCATAGCCTCTGAGTAACATATGTGTCCTAGAGTTTGGTTTTGCCCTCACACTTGCTGATGGCAGACAGAGTCAGTTTTTAGCAGCAGTACTGTATTTTTATCACAGATTAGCTTAAACATAGATTATTAACAACCTTTCCACTTGATAAGCCTTTAAGTAAAATGGGACCTTTTCTTTGGTCTGCTTTTACCACTCATTTCCTCAGTGGTATCCTAACACTATAAGATAAAATTTAAGTTTTTTTTCTTGTGAAATCTTGAGCACTCGAGTTAAAACATTGCGACCTGAACCCTTTTTTTCTTAACTGCCATCAGAAAATTATTTATTGCTTTCTGCTGTAGGGATGAACTCTGATACAAGGTGCAAAGCAGCATGTGTGGTTATAATTGCAAAACTGAAAATCTGATTGAGGAAAAACTGGTTACACTGTGGTTGCATGCCCTCTAGCTGAGGAAACTGTCCTTTTCATCTCATGTTCACACAAGCCCCTTCCTCTGGAGATTTGAATTTGCAAATTTCAGGATGTCTTAACTACCGTGTTATCCTGTATTTTGTGTACAACACATTCCACTGACTCTCTGCCACTTGTAGAGGCTAAATATTCCCCAAGACAATAAAAAAGTTAGGTGCAACTTTCTTAGAGTACATTCCTGAGAAAAGAGAGACCTTGATTCTTAATTATGCTCTGAATCAAAACATGGACATGAGCCAAGATTTGTCACCTTCCAGGAAAGTACTTAGGAAAGTGCTTTAATACTGAGTAATTTTCCTTCTCATTGGCTTAATGAATATTTAAATAGTCCATACAAGATGGAACAGAATCAGTGGGAGAGACTGTGAACAAACCTCTCTAGAATATCTTACAGTGTTGCAGCTAGGTCATTGTTGAGGAGATGTGGCTTCAGATCCTGTCAAGAAACAAAGAAATTGCATATAGTTTGAGTGAATATGTTTCTGTTTCCTTAGCTTGCTTTTTGTCTCCCTCTCCCCCTCCCTCCTTCTCCCACAGGTGGTACCAAATAAAACATTTAGAATACAGGGAAACAAGTAACACTGGTTATTTCAAATATGAATTCTCTCACCACTGCTATGGAGGAGAAGTTTTATCTCCATCCACATGAAGGACAAAAAGGAAGCAGAGGGAGAGCTGATGTGGTTTCCTGAAGGGTTTTGTCAGTTTATGAGGCATTAGATTATACACAGAAAGGTGATTTTTTAACACCAGGACATGGCAGCTGGGCTCATTTTTCCTAAAGGGTATGGAAAGATGAAGTAGATTGGGCTTTCTGGGCAGTTTAAGCTGACATAAGTCTGCTCTGAAGCTGAACAGTCTCATCCTCTTCTAGTCTTGGCATGGTGTCTTCTGCTCTGACACTAGTTAGTCATCCCACAAACATAGTTTGAATATGACTGACTCACTAGTCTGAGAGAAAAGCAGGGCTTTTTTTTTTCTTCTTCCTTTTTTTTTTTTCTTTTCCTCTGTGCTTCTTCCACGTTGGTTAAACAGTCTTGTCCATTCAATGGCTGTCTGATTCCTAGAGCCTTTTGGCAGATTTGCTGTCTTTGACTTGCTTCAGTCAGACACAGCTAGAAGGTGAGGGATAAAAGAAAGTAATTTTTAAAAAATGGATACCAAGAATGGACAATTGATGCTGGTAGAATGGCATTATAAGGCAGAGACCACCATACATCCATCTGTGAAAGCCTTTAAAAAAGGCAGTACACCCCCTTTTTTGTGTTGTAACTAGGTGGCTTGCTGTATTTGCATAAACCTCAAGTCAGACTAAAATTAGACATTATTACCCTTTCCAAGCTAGAAGTCATGAATTTGTTTAACTGCAGTTGTTCTACCCAGGTGAAGCAGATCACTAGGATAAGCTGACCAAAATAAAGTTCGCCTTTCACATCCCTATTCACCCCAGTGGGGTAATTCAGATTTTCTTTTCCTTTTTTTTTCAGGTAGGTCCTGAAGAGATATCCTTTAAAGAGTTCAACTTACTTTTTAATTTTGCATAATTAAAATGATTCACTAAAATGCTTCTATTAGGATTCATAGTTTTTGCAGCTGATATGTCTTTAGGAAGATAAATGTAATGTTTCAGAGTCTCTGTTCACACAATTTTATAGCTTAATCAATGATGAACAGTGTGAGATGCACAATATTGCTATTTCTTAAATCATTCAATTATATTATTTTTCGCATTCATCTAGTACTTGTGCTCAAACTTTAACATCTATACCTAAACAATAGCAACTGTTGCTATGGTATTGTTCTTGCATACAGAAGGACATTTTCAACCATTAACTGTATTTCAAGCCTTCTCAGCTATTAAAGAAGGTAACACCTCCTTTCTTTCTGCTGCAACTGTATTATTTCTCATGATGGATATTGTTAATTTGATTTTCAGGACTAGAGTGGTTCCAGAACTGATGAATCTATTTGCATAAAAACTCAGTCTTGTGCCTGTCATGGATGGGCTGTGTTCATTATTAAAATAATGAGTTTTGGAGGAATCACTTAGTGTTAAAAAATTTCTTCCTATACTGTTTCTGCCATGCTTATTTATTATTTGTATTGTGATGGCAGGCACATCAAGCTGGATGTTGGCTCTACACTCAGGATGAGTTTGTCTGTAAAACAACAGGACTCACAACCAGATTCCAACCTCTGCTGATTCTCTACCAGCACAGAAAATTTCCAGTATTTGGACAGTCATATTGGAGTCAACGTCTTGATTTAAAATATCAAGCTAAAAAAATGCTCTTTGAAACAGAATAATCATATTCCAAAAATGTTGACCTTAAGAAAAAAAAGAATTTCCCAAGTTGACTAGGTCTTCTTCTGTTCTTGTTGAAGGCTTTATTTTCCAGACAAAAACCCAAAGGATAAGAATGAAATATTTGACTCAAACAATTTTCTGTTTTCTTTATGTGATGTGTCCTTTTTCAGTGCATTCAATAATAGATAATAATCTAAAATGTCAAAATATCTCCATACTTTTGGACTTCATACAGCAGACCATAGGGCATGGATAGAAATGGGAAAAAACCTGAACAGAAGGTTCAGTTACTAGTTTTTTACTAGTTACTAAAGCCTGGGGCCAGATTGAGCTATTAGGCATGTAAGCATAAATCTGGCGTTATGCTCTCAGGAGCAATCAGATTACTCCAGATTTATGCTTGACTACCTGAGATCAGCATCTGGCCAAGGATTTTTTCTCTAAGTACATTGTTGTAATTAGTACTGTCAGTAAAAAATATTAAAGATGTCACAATCTCCAGGTTTTGATAAATACCTTCAACAACTGTAAGTCTTCTCATCAGGCATTCTCTATTTTGAATTAAAAGGGACAGAGCCGCATGGCGGATTCAGTCTGCGCTTAATTTATTTCAAACTGTATCATAAACGCTGAAACAATAATTCGAAACAATGTCTAATGCTGAACTAGAACCTTTCACCCTCCTTACCCCATCAAGGTATTTTCTATTACCTTTACAGGAAAGGTGGAACAGCAATAGTATGGAGATTGATATACAGAGAGATGCACTTTTTCTCTGGTTAACCATTGCGTATAAATAATATTTACTGGGCTAATCTAATAGTATGTCTTCAGCATCATGTCTGAAATGATTGCTTTAATTCATAAAAATGTCCTTAATACATAAAAATTAATTCTTTAAGCAATATAAACACATCAATTTCCTAGCTATATTCCCAGGTAAACTCTACAGAGCAGTTACACTGCTCCCTTATAAAGAAAATCCCCACTGGTAGGTTTTCACACCAACAGACTCATATTTGGACAGAGCTTTTGTGTTCTTGACCTGACAACTATTTCCATGGTCTCTTTATTCTCTTTTATTTTAACATTAGAATTTGTGTCCACTTTTAGGAATTAGCCAAAGTGTTGCTGTGATTTTCTTCCTAATACAAACATTATTTTCCCTAAAATCTTAGCCCTCTCAAAGGCACTGCATTTCTTCCTTTATGGTAGCATTCATTTATTTTTTCACTATTGTAATTTGATTTTCCTAGTAGCACACCTTTTTTGTAGCCTTTTCAGTCTTAATAGCAAACAATGACTTTCTGATCAGCCATGATAATTTAGTTTCTTTTTCTTAATACACAAGCAGGGGGAAAAAAATTTCTTCTAGATTTCCTCATTTAGGAATACAAATTTTAGAAAATAATTCTTATATGGGAAATATTCCCAAATTATAGGAATTTCCTCAGGGAAACTGATCATTCATAACAAATTCAGGTAAAAATATCGGATTAAAAAATTTCTAGTATATGCTGTATGATTTTTGCATGTCTAAAAAAGAGACGGTTCATGGTCCTTGAAGGTCTGCTTCAGATGACTGATCATAAAGTGGATTTTTAAAAGGGAAATTACCAGCTTAGGAGCCTTGGGGATCTTAGAAAAAATGACCCTCTTGAGGACTGATGAAGAAATTGTGGGAGGATGCAGAAGGAAAAAGGCCTCACTTTATATATACATATATACTCTAGAACAAAATATATGTAAAGGCTAGAGTGGTGATTGATATCTGAAACAAAAGAGTAGGTAAAAAAAGAAAAGTTATTAAGAAAGGGTCCTGGTGTTTGACTTTGGAAAGTGTCCTGGAGACAGCAGTGAGTTTATCTTCAGTGGAGCAGAAATACTGGAAGCAAAGCTGGAAGGTAACCATGTGCAGAAGAGGAAGCTCGTGCATTTGTTGTAGGCAGTGCATCTCATGATTTTAGAGACTGGGGGGATATCTGAAATGGAATGACTGTTTGAGAAAGGAGTCAAAAAGGAGTACAGAAACTGGGGAGTTTTCCAAAGAAGAAAAAGGTAATGTTAGACAGTGAGAGACAGAATTGTGATGTACGGCAATACAAGGAAAGAAGTCAAACCGATGACTGGGGCAGAAGAGAGAGTTAAATACAGAGTATTTATGTTAAATACAGAGTATTATTATGTTAAGCACAGAGTTGAAAACTACTTGTAACTGCAGAGACCTGCCAGGACACGACTGAAACATATGGTGTTCTCAACTAGTCAAGTTTGAGCAGCAGTTCGTCACATTTGGCAGTTTACACTGAGAGAATCAGCTCTTAGGTTTATTGTTATCATCGTGACAGAGAGAGACAGTGTTTCTTTTAAAGATACTATCACTGAGGAATGGATTAGCTTTAACAGAAGTCAGTTTGACACCAGTGCTCAAGTGAATATGATAGTCAAAAGGGAAACAATGCCAACAGAAAGAACAAGATTATTCTTTTTGCAAAGCATTAGATAAACATGTTCATTGGCTCATATGATGAATCAGGAAGTCTTAAAACTCTTGGATGTAAAAGCTAAGCATATCATACCTCATTGCCATGCTGTGCAAAACCTGAATTTTTTAGCAGTCTGTTCACACAAGATGAATTAATGATTGGCAGAGAAACAAGGAACACAGAAAAATAATTCAGATAATTAAAGGATCAAAGCAATTTGGCTCTCGTGCAGCAAACAAATAATTTAAAATTTGAAGGGGAAAAGGAGGAGAAGAAATAAGGACAAACACAAACATTAACTTTGAACATAACTAGCAAAATATGTTCTTTTTTTCCTAGTTATTCTCTCTTCAACTTGTAACCAGGTTGAGGGAGACTTCAAATTTTACTTAATTTACTTTGTCTAAGAGAAATCAAGGCTACTATATAAGTAAAAGCTTTTTAGTGTAGGGTTGTTTTATCTACAAATTATTGTATCTATACACAATGACTGAAATAGAGTGTGTATGCAGTGAACCTGAGAGTGCAATTGAAATGTCTTATAAATGTCATAATTGTGCATAAAAAAGTTAGTCTCAAGGAATCTCAAGAAGAAATAACAGTTGATCATAGTGCAAAGCAGATTCTCATCAAATTTAGTTTTTGGTAAGAGGCCTGTAAATGACATTGCAGTCAATTTTTGAACAAATTTTTGAATTGATATGATTACCTTGATTTCTGTTTTCAGACAGCTTGGCATTCACCTGTGAGAAAGAGATATGTAGTAGAATTTAAAATATGAGCTGACATGAAGCCAACTGTAGATGCATCTACCTTTCAGAAACATTGTTTTTTACACAATTCATACTTTCAAACTTCTCTCTTTGAAGAACACTGTAGGATTTTGTCCTGCCATCCTTTAGTTCCATCTTAACTCCCATCATGGGAAAAAGGCACTGTTGAGTCATTGATGTTGTATTTCTGCTGAGAGAGCTGTTTTGTTATCATTACTTCCTTACACCATTAGTTTATACCTCAGAAAAATGCACCATTCTGCTTTCATTTCTGTGCTATCAAGAGATTTCTAGGCAAAACAAATATTTTCTAGTTTCAAACTCTGTGCCTTGCAATGGACTTGCTCTATTAACTGAATGTCTCAGCTGCAGTGTGTTGAGGAGGGCTGGTATCCTTGATCTTCACTGTTGTCTTAGGGCCTAAGTCTTGAAAGAAACATCTTAGTTTTGTTTTGTACAAAAGATGAGCTGCCTTGACAGCATTCATGGGTCACCAGTGCGATCTTGGTGAGTCTGATCCCTCCCATCAGGTGAGTTGTGGCAACACAGAAAACAAGTGTCCCAGAAGAAGCCAGTAGCCAAGTACATAGTAACCCAAGTACCAGGGCATGATATTCTGGGGTAAAACATTCAGAATAGACCAAAAAGACCCCATAAAAGAGATGAAGTCATCTTCTATACAGCATAATCAAAGCATTCTCAGCTTTGTATCTCACCACTCTCATCTCCAGGTGGTGCTGGAGGGTGATTTGGTTCTCATGAGGATACTAGAGCAAATAATACATACAAAGAGATAGTAACATTGGTCTCAGCTGTAGATTTAACAGTGGTTATAAAACTTGGATTTCTTTCTGCTAGGTATTTCTGTGCCCAGAAATGTACATTCTCCCTTCGTTGCTATTACTAGAAAACTATCCTTTTTTTGGTTAGGAAAAAGTAAAGCTCTTCCCAAAAGTGTGTTGACTTGCACTCTGTGTTACAGAGGATTTTTGAAGGATTTCTCTATAACATAATGCAGAACAATTTGAATGTGAATCTGATTTTTTTCCAAATTTGGGAGTATTTGGATCTCAGTTCTGCATAACTACTTAGTGAAACACAGAATGACAGAAAGTTACTAAAATGAGACTTGTTTTTTTTCTTTAAGCTGTCACAGATCAAATTACAAGTTATGAGTGGGAAGGAGGGGAGAGGGAAAAGAAAAACAGAATTACGATATTAGACCTTTGAAGAAAGTAGAGTGTTTCTGACAGAGAAAGTGGAAGAAGTTTAGAGACAAGTTAATGAAAAAAAAAGATTATTGGGTGATAGTTTCTCTCTCAGTATGTGCTTCAGTTGATCAAAAAATGTCTTGCAGTAGAGGCTGTTAAGAAAATCAGTAATAGTGACCATAAAAAATTGATTCCTTAGATATAAAGAGTGGCTTTGGTCCAAAAATCAAATTGAATATTAAATTACAGAAAGCGGTAATATAACAAGATAATTGCCAGTATGTTCAGATGAGATAACAGATAACAGAAAATTATTCGTTTAGAAAATGGCAATAGTGTATTGAAAAACACTTTTTAAAGTCGCTATTTTTATTGTCTGCAGGGAATAAAAACATATTTTAAGAAAATTACCAGATTTTCTGGCATAAGAATTTAATAATGGTTGGATAACAACGACCTTGCATAAAGACTCATTTAAATTCCTACTGCATAGATTTCTTTCAAGGTGACTTAAATTATCAGCATTTAGTAGTTTTATAATTTTTTGCTTTACAATACCTGGAAGCAGATACACACGAAACAACAGGAGCACTTTGGGACAGAGCTCAGGATGAGACTGAGCCCAGACCTGGTGAAGGTATGGTGAATGTCATGACTCCAGCAGGCTGAAGCCACGTGACTGGGATGAACCCTCTCCTGACATGGCCCTACAGATCTGAAGAGAATGCTGTTGCTCCATCTTGCTGTAGCCACAGGATCTGTCTCTTTCTCCTTTGCCTTTTAGCAATTACACCAGGATGGTGCTGGGACAACATCTAGAGACTGGAGAATAGGGATGATAAAGGAGAGCCAAAAGAGGTCTTATTCCTGTTGCTGTAAATCTGCCTCTGATACCAAAGCTAGGTGAGATTCAGCTACCTGAAATTCAGCATCTACATGGGTGCTCTACATCTAACCTCCTTTTTACATCAGTGAAGATCCAGCCAACATCCAGCAGAATATCTGCCCAGGTTTCTTTGGCTGCACTGAGGTTTCACCATATGGACATTAGCTGGAACACAGGGTCTTCTAGGGCTGTTTTGGATGGTTTGTGTAACACTCCCCCAGTGTGTTGACTTGTTCAAGTGAGTTTAAAGCAAGGGACATAGTATAGTTATGTTTAAAGGCATAAAGCAGTTCTTTATTTGTTGAATTTGTGCAATATATAGTGAGGACTAATGAGCTCCTAGGGTAGGCATTACTATGCTTTTCATCTCCACTAAGATGACAATGAATTTTGTTGATCAGAAATCATAAGTCAGGAAGGGAAGAGTGGGCCTCTAGCATTCACTGAATGCCCTGATCCTTGTTGCTTCTGACTTGTCATCTTCTGACTCCCAGGTGTTTCACTAAAGCTTCTATATGTTTCCTGATCACAGTTTTCCCCTTGAATTGTGGTCTGTACACATTCTCACAGTTCTTCCTTATAATTTAGCAATATCTTCAGAAGTCTGAGCTGCTCTTATTCATTTGGGCTCATTCAAAACTAGAGCTGAGTGACTCTAAAAAATTCTTTTTCCCTGATTCTGCTGCACTTCTATATTTTTCTTCCTCTTCCTGGCTTTCTCCGGCTCCTTTGGACTGAATTCTTTTGGGATCCTCCCTCGTGGGGAGCTCTGCTTATCTCAGTTCTCGGGTTTGAAGAAAACTTCTGAGCTCATTAGGATCTTGTTTCTCATGTTTATTAGAAGGTCATCACAAAACTTGGCAGGTTTCTCCAGACTGTCTGCATAAGCCTAATTCTTTGCAATCTGGTACATTTCTTTCTTCTGATGGTACAACAAGGCCTTGTGGCTCACTTTGAGTCTGAAAGCACAAAATGGCCCCGAACAATGCTGTTCTTTTATCTTTATACTTATTCTTACCAAATTAGCAATAGACATGTGTATTATTTTTCTTAATGACCCAATGACCCGTAACCTGTGTGCTGCACTGTGGCATTTTCTATCCAATCACTTACTGTTACCCAAAAACCTCTAAGAGAAGAAGAAAGAAGGACACCCTAGATCCTCCATCTTGTCTTCTGCTTTCTAAACTAACTTTTTCACCCAGTGACTTAAGAAAACTCTCTAATTTACACACACTTTTAGCTTTTTCTATCTAACTTTAACAGTTGTTTTCATGTATCATCATGAAAACGTGCTTATGAATTTCATGCTATATGAAATTCAGTGTTTTTCTGGATCTTAGAGTTAGCTATCAGAAACAAGGGCACACACTCTGTATCTCACACTCCAACACTGAGTGGATAGACAGAAAGCTGAGGAGATAGGTAGGAGGAAGGAAACATCTAGGTGACCCAGGAGAAAAGGCAGGCAGACACTGGTCCTTTGGGGAATTGCACACTCTGTAGGCCAGGCAGAACATTAGAAATGGTTTTAGGTGTCAGGCAGGAGAATTAAATCCTACACAAGGTAATGCTTAGTGTGCCTGCAGACACCTACATGTGCATGCTTAAATGTAGGGATCTGAATCTTGAAGGAAATCTTGCTCTAGATGCCTAGCTGAGAACAGCCATCCAGATGCTCAATATTATAAACTGGGCAACTAGAATTTAGGCAAGTGCCCTAGGGTGACTTCATGATGCTTGTATCCCCAGTCATCTTCTCTCTTTATGCTGGATATTAAGTTCTGCACATTTAAGACTGGTTTGAAGAGCAAAGGGGAGACGTGACTAAGTAGGATTTTCTGTGAAGAGCCTATACTCCAAAATCACTAGCTCAATCCAAACGTACCACTTCTTGTCTGTCACACTTACTTTATGTATGTCAGACTCTGCCTATTTCATTTGTTCTGGAGATGCTGGCTATCCATATATCAGACTAGAATTTCCACAGGCTTTCTAGGATAATGGGGAGTCATTCCAATTTGGCAGTGTAAGATGATTTGCCTTCTCTTTCTGACTCTAGCAGCTGCTGTCTACCATAGCTCTGGCTTTGGGGTTGTTATTAGTCAAACTATATTTTCTTCTTTATGTTGAAAAGATGTCTTAGTGTAAGATTACCAGTTATGATGCTTGCAGCTGCCAGTAAAAATCCACACCCAGTAAAGTTGTGGGCGCAATGGATGTAGGCAAAGTATGCAGGAGGGATAATATAGATGTGTCAATTGTGTTTTCATGTCAAATACAAAAGAGTGGGTTTGGGGCAGAAAACTAGAGTACTGTAGGTCCCTACAACTGTGAATGGAAGAATATTCAAAGAATATTCAGAGCTCTTCAGAATTAAGGCTTGATGCATCTTTGTACTGAGTTGGGAGGAAAATGATAGCCAGTAAATATTGAACCTGACTAATTTGAATTTAATTAATTGCATAAGGGATTATTTATTTCCAAAAGAATCATAAATTTAAAGATAACTTTGTGTTTTCTGAGTTGATGACCTAAGGGGAGCCTTTTAATTGTTTTGTGTAGATTGCATGGATACTTAAAACACCCTGACATAGCTACATTTCTTGCAATGGAATATGAAACAGTAAGTACTGAAACAAAACAGCTTAAAAATATGTAAAAAACGTTCAGAGCCCTGGCATTAGTTCCACTGACTGCTAACAAGAAGCAAATTGAATTTTGCACTGTTAGATAATGTACAATATAAAAAAAACTTGTAATACTAACTGAGCCTAGGCTATTTATAAATTGCTCAGGAACCAACTGCCTGAAAAACTCTTCCTGATTTTGTTCCTTTCCAGTCTTTACTTTCATCTGCACAGGGATCAAGGGGCTGTTTGTCTGTATCTGAGGCTTTCACAGAATCAGGTGTGCTCATGCTTATACTGAATCAAGCAGAGAGGTGTGCCTGAAAGTCCATGTGGGGATTTCAGGGGTTTGGTATCAGTCTGAGTAGGTGTTTCATTGTTTTTTGGTAGTGTTTACTTGGTATCGTCTGTGACTTGTTTTCTTTCTCCTTGCAGCAGCACTGTGTACTCAGGTTCATGGAATGGAGACTGTCCTTCAAGGTATTTGTTTGTAAAATGTGCTACCTCCTAGCCATGTCATACACGGCAGAACGTTATTTACAGTATTTCACCCTCCTTTATTTTTGAGCCTGATTATATTAGAGAGATAATGAACAACGAGCAAGAAATAGGTTGTCACAACAAAGGAATTATTTGAGGTTTTTCTCTCTTTAGTTTTCCAGAAATAAAAGATCCTACTGGAAGTACAGTGTAATTTTACTAAAATACCTTTAGCTTGCTGCTGGGGAGGTTTTTTCTTTTAACTTTGTGTTGGCCCACCAGAAACACTGATATTTCAGTGGCATCTGAAAAGAAAACATGGAATCCAGCCTTTTCTGGATGTATGCAAAGATTTAAAAAAAAAACTAGCACAGGAGGTCAGAAAAAAGAGGCTGGCTGTGTCTTACCATGAAGGTGAACCAGAAGCTGGCTGTTCCTGACAACCTATGGAGAAAAATTCTTCCATATGGCTGATTTGAAAACTCTACATCACAGAAGAGTAGCTGAAATTTGGAAAGATGGTCATAGATGGCAGAAGTGCAGCTTGACAGCTAAGCTGTAAACCTGTGGCATTATTGTCCCCTACCTGCCTCCTTGAAACTGGAGACCCACTGAAGTGAAAGACAAGGACATTGTCAGCTTTTCCCCATTGCTGGAATAGACAGTTGTCTGATACAGGAGCCTTGAAATACAAACTGGAGACCACTCTTAAAGAAATGAAGAAAATATTAAATTCTCTGTCACAGATCTACATCCACAACCTATCTCATCCTCCTCTCATACCCATTTCCCATCCCTGTGACATTATCCCAGAGTCATGGAACTGGTGGCTTACAATGGTTGTGATGTTATTTACAGAAAAAATTGTTTGACTTGTAACAGACACACCATTCTAGTTTGATGTTGAAGTATGAAATGTGAAAGGGAGGCAGTTAAGCACTGGGAGAGTTTTTTAAAATAGAAAACCACTTTGTTTTTCTTTGTAAGAAGTTCTATGGGTTGTGGACATTTGTGATCAGGTCAAAACAAAGTGATTTATTCCATGGGAGAAAGAATAGCATAAAAAGAATGTCATGGATAGATGTAACTTGTGATGAGCTGACCATAACCTACATTCCCCATCTCCCTCACTGCTGGGGGACATTGATGTAGACCTGGGAAGGAGGGAGGGATATGGGGGAGGTGTTTATAGGATTTATTTTACTTCTTATTATCCTGCTCTGATTTTGCTGTTAATAAATTCAATTAATATCCTCAATTCCGGTCTGTTTTGCCCATGAGGGTATTTGGTGAGTGATCTCTCCTGGTCCTTATCACAGCTCATGAACCCTTTGTTATATTTTTTTTCCCCATATCCTGTTGTAGAGGGGAGTGATGGAGTGGCTTTGGTGGGTGCCTGGCATCCGGCCAGGGTCAAAGCACCAAAACACCTGTTCATTCATGAAAGCTTTTGATTTGCTTTTCATTTTTATAGCCTAGCCATGGAGATTTGAAGGCTAAGTCTGCACAACTCAGATATAGTCCAAGGCTTTTTATTACATTAGAGAGAAAGCCAAGGGACAGTTGCAATTCAGCTTTATTTTCCTCTGAGAGTAGAATGCAGTTACTACTTTTTTGTTCTGTGAAATTTATGAAAATGTGAGTCTGTTTTGTCTTTTTGAACTATGTACTTGTCCTGAAGGTAAAGACTGAAGACTTTCTCAAAGTCTATCTCCTTTAAGCATGCAAACTCCATACAACTGCTAAAAAAAAAAAAAAAGTATACCTTTAAAGACTTTTTTTTACAATAGTGCTCCTTTTGAGGAGTAATTTTGTTTATGAACCTTTTGACTTACAATGTCCAGCTTTTCACCAGAGCCAAAATAGTGGGAAAGGTACTTAAAAAGTCTAATAAAAGTGAAAGCTGAATTTCTCTTGAAATCGCTAATTTAATCAGCTGAGTACAAAGCCAGTAAATACAATGGAACTAAAACCAGAGAAGCTGACAACACCTTCCTTTGACCATAGTTTGATTTTCTGGATCAATTCTTTCATAGCATCTTGTTTGCTGAGTAAAGGCATGAAAAATTCACATTTAGAATTTAGGTTTTGTTTAAAACGAGCAAAAATTAGTTTCACTTTTTTCCACATGAATGCAGCAGGAAATGGCAAACAGTAAAGATTATTTCTTTTCTATATATATATGAATCCTCTATGGCAAGTAATAAGGAGTTAGCCTTCAGATCCTCCAAAGCTGAAACATTAGTCTGTGTCCAGTTTTTGATGGAACAAAACCAATCAATTTCACCTTTAGAGAGAGAAAAAAAACAAATTAACAGTAGTAGCAAATGTATGGGAGTTCAATGGTCTCTGTTGGTTAAGAAGGGATATAAATATTCATGTCCAAATATAAAATAGATCAGAAAAAAAAATATGTATTTTTATTAAATAAATAAAATATCTTACAGTGTAAATCGTACATAAGCACACATTTGCACACTCCTTAGAAATGACATCTGCTTAAGCATTGAAGTGAATCTATTTTCTGACTCATTTTGGTCAGCAATTGATCTTGATTTGTCCCCTTAGCTTAAAGTTTAATTCTGTCAGAATAACACTTTTTGTAGTATTTTGAAACACAAAAGCTACAATGCTGGCTTGCACATAGACCTAGTTTTAGTTCCAGATTCTAGCTTCACTCAGCTCCTCTCTGAGGGAGTGTTTTTCTGCCCAAAAATGCAGATATGAGGATATGTCTGTTCTGGTGGCACCTCAGTGGAAACAGGATGGTTTCTAAGTAGACCTGATGATCACATCAGCATATTTTCTGCTACTTTATCTCACCCCTAGAACAGCCCACAAGACAGGCATTCTCAAGACTCAACAATTTGCTCTGGGTTACCCCTGGTATGCAAAGTATGAAATTAAATTGCCCAGGTGGACAGCTGGCCAGCACTACATCGTGTTTGCATTTGGCCAACACTGGGCTCTTCTCCAGCAACAGGGGAAACAAATAGGAAGATTTGTACTAAAAGATAATTAAAAAAGAAATGAAAAATTCAGGCCACCCCAAGTCTTGGTAAAGGGAGAAGGGTAGAAGTTACATTAATGTTGTTGTGTCTCTACAATAATCAAAAGATTTAATCCTAATTTTGTGTTATTTTAATCTTGGAATAGAGCCTAGTAAATTTATAGTGATTTTTTAGTCAGGCTAAGTTACAGTTTGAGGTTGTTCTTTAACTTGCTAGGCTAGTGACATTCACAGACTGAGTTTACAGAAGAACTGCCCTTATTCTGATACCAGTGATCTCTCCTTTTTTTCCCAAGAGATACAGTATGTACCTTTGAGGGAGGGCTGTGAATGGAAGTGACTGGGATCATATATTCATACCAGTGATCTGAAGGATGACATGAGCTGATAGCAGGGAAGAGAAGGAAGTGCAAGGGCAAATATCTCTACTTTAATTCAGCACAAGGTCCTAGATTTAGCTGTTCTGTGGATGGATTTGTTCATTGTAAAACACCAAGCAGATAAATGATACTAGAAGAGGAATAGGGGTTTGTGTTGGCTATTTTTCTTTCTTTCTGCCAGTGGCCAGCACAGGCTCCTCAAATGCAGATTTATTGCCATTGCATGAAAACAACCTACACAGGCTATGATTGCCTGTACATTTCCATTTCCAGCCTACCAGAAGAAAACTCTTGCAAGGGCTAAGTGAGATATTGCCACATGCCTGATGTTGATGTTACTCACATGACTTTCCAATACTTTTTTAGCCTTGCTAAAATGTATATTTTCAGTACTATCGACTGACAATGGTTTCACAGTGTGATTGTACATTGTATGGAAAATTATTTTTGTATTGAATTTCTCTTTCCTATGCAACTTTTAATTTCTTTGACTAACTGATATTCTCGAATTCTAAACAAGGTTATCATGTTCATTTTTGTTCTCAGTGAAAATACTTAAAATTTTCATTTAAATACTCAGCAATGTACTCTTTTTAGTTTGCATTGTGTGTTTGTGGAAAATTCACTTCTGCTCCATTAACCATAAGACTAAGTGATGGCAGTCCAACTGAGGGTGAAACACTGCCTGTTATTATTTTATTAGAACAATTTTGGAATTACTTTTTATCCCATTCTTCAGTAATCTTGTTAAATATTTCCTTTGCCTCCAGTTACTGCTGCACAATGGGTGGAAATCTTAATTAACTAGAGTGCAATGACATTCATGTCTATTTCCTGACCTGAAATCATTACTTTAAACCCTAAATGTGGTTAAAATATTTCATTGTTTCACTTCAAATGCTTGTTTTTACTGGTATGGATGTTCATTTGTCATTATGATTCACTGCAGTTTTTCATGTCCTCTTAAGGCTTTTCATGCTGCTTTCTGATTCTAACAGAACTATTCTATCTCCATACAAACTCAGCTGCCTCTTGCCACATTCTAAATCACTTGCATAGGTATTAAATATCAAACCTGGTACAGAAGGTAAAGATACATCATCACAAAATTATAAGGAAGTAGGAAATATAATGCTGTTGAATCCTCTGATTTAATCAGCAGTTGCTACCCAGACATTAATTGATGGATTTTTTCAAGATTTTTTGCCTTTTAACTCAAGACTATTTAGCCTTTCCCTTTTCTTTTTTCCATCCAGCATTTTGTGGATCACCTGTCAAGGTTTATCAGAACAAGAAAAGTCTTCAAGAACTTACTGACACTAAGGAGATGGAACATGTTAATAATTTTGGCTTAGGTCTTCCTCTCCTTTAGTTAGTATAATCAGAAGAAAAGGAAAAGGAAAAGATGAATTTTTTAATGAAGAACTTTGTATATCAATAAAACATGACACAAGTCTGTAAGTACTGTAAACCAATGAGTTGTTTTGACAGGTTTGTAAATACACATTTAAAAATAAATGTGTGTATTGACCTCGCATATCACTGCATATCTGTATCTTCTTACAAGCATAATGTTAAATCTGAAAATATCTCTGTACTAGAAGTATCTTCATCAAATCCATGACTAAGAATTGCACCTGCATTTATACTGTATAAAGAAAAAGAACAGGTCAGTAAAATTTGTTTAGTCTGTTTTCAAATCCTTCTGTCACTCTTCTAAGGATATAGTAGCTAAATTCTCATGGTCCTTTTTGAAATTATAGATGAGATTCTGGTACTAATGAAGTCAGCAAGAGTCAAGCTTTGTTGATTTCATTTGGGTCATTGTTTCAGCTTAAAAACAGTAGTTTTTAATTTATGTAAATATTATATTATCAGTAAATTTATCTTTTTTTTATAAAGGAAAGGACATCAGTAAATTAGATAAAGGGAGTATTACCAACCCCTGGAGAAGAGGGAACAGTTAATTAAGAAAATAATAGAGAGGATACTCGTAAAGAAACAACAGAATGAATTTATACATTTCTGTGTACACATACGCAGCTAGAAATGTTACCAGTATCTGAAATGTAACAAACACAATGTACAGAGAAAGCTAAGAAGATATGAACAAAGACATTCAAGGTACCAACCCTTCCAAAATATTTATTTTGGAGAAGTCTCATTAGGAACTGCAGACTGAGTAAGGTTGTGTGAACAGAAAAAGAGAGAACATGCATTCCTTAGCAGCTCTGCATTTTTCCTGTCTAACAATTCCTATGGTGCAGAAACATAAGAAGTTCCTAAGTAAGTTGCTGCTTTTCTAATGCTAATCTTACTTTAATTTGCTTTTTATACCATGTGACATATAAATTTTTGAAGAGAATGAGAGGAAGTTAATAATCTCATATGCTGGCATGAGTTTTTAGACTAATAAAAATAATAAATAATATTGTCTCAAGAATTTTAGAATATAAATTAGGTTGGATGAAACAGAGAATGGGGAAAAGGGGAAAAAGAAGTGGGTACAAAGTAGAAGGAAAAATTGTAAACTAAAATAGACATGTGTGATGAATATACCTTAACACTGAGCAACCGTAAAGTTTTCTACACTGATAAATACGGTTTATCTGTAGTATGTTCTCAGCCTCTGTTACTTGTAAAGGGATCTAGCTGAGTTGCCCAAAATACTGTGCTAGCATCACTATCTCTTCACAAGTTCCTAGTTATGAACATAGTGAGGATTTGATTTTTCTCCTTCACTCTTTATTTTGATTGAATTCACTTAGGAGTATACTTTTTGGTATTCTAGATTTATTGATGAACAGAGTTCCCAGTCTCCATCCTTATCCTGTATGTTTCCTATAACTAACAAGCTTTAGAAGAACTTTCTGATTAGTTCTCATAACTTTTTAAAATTAGTCTAATTGATTGTGCCTGCATAGTCACTGCTTAAGTGCAACTGGGAAATGATTCAGCTGAAGCATTAAGAATGCTTAGTGATTTTTTTTTTTAATACACACTCTGTTGTGCTGCAGATTTGATAAAAACAGAATTTCAAATAAATCTGCTAAGCACTTTCCTGAGGCTTTTCTCTTCCTGGACTTCCTTCAGGTCTTTACAACTAAAGGGTATTTGCTCTGAATTGTTCCCATGACTCACAGCTGCCGAAAAGTGCAGTAGCACTATGACCGGGGAGAAAAACCAAGAGAATCAATTGCACAGGATTGTATTGACCTCTGAAGATAGCAGTGCTAGTAGAAACCCCTTTGAATTCCCTGTGAAAGTGCATATCCCCCAAAGGCAGGTAACTTTGTTAGGATTTATGCAGTCCTACATATCAGCTCTTCAAGAGAAGAGATAATCCAGTTGGCTGGTGATTGACATGGAAAGGAAACCTCTAAAAAAGGAGGCTACCTAAAGTAGATGCTGAAGTAAACCTTCTTGCCAGTCTCTCAGATACTCTGAGAAAACTGGATCATAAAGAAAAAGATCTGGATCCTGTTACCAACTGGTTTGGTAAAACCTCTCTAGGAGCGATGGAAAGATGGAGCAGTCAAATGTAAAAGATTTGATGTTTACTAGAAGGAAAAAATCTTGGGTGGTCATATTTATCACATTCTGCTATGATTGTGAGTGTGTTCCACTAGAGGGAGAGGGGATCTAGACTTCAGTACTTTGCAGAACAGCAGCAGGACTGTGGAAAGGCTCATAAGGGACCTCACCTGATGACCTTTATTCTGGAATGAAGAACATTCTGGGAGATAGGAACCTTATAAGGCCAAAGTTGGATTCTATGTGATTTTACACTGCCAAAAGTAGAGTGCATTTCATTAAAAAAAAAGGAGCTACAGAAGCTAAGAGAATTTCTCACCGTTTGAAAGTTTTAAGGGACAAAAGTGATATGGCCCAGAAAGAACAGTATGATTTGTCTATACATTTATTAATGTATAGACAAAAATTACACCATTTCATTAAGCATTGAGTGGCTGGTTTTTGGGGCAATGAGGACTTCTGATTGCATTCTGATGGTCTGTCATTTTGCAGCAACAAAGGTAAAAAAAAAGGTCATCTTTATTTAATATGGAAGAGTGGAGGGAAGGATGATGACTGGATGTATGCTGGTAATTAACAGAGTAGTAAAGTGACTGGCCAATGTCCAGGAAAAACCAGGAGCTTTTCTCACCTTTCTTAAACTTGATATATATTGTACTATTCAAGCAGTTTCATTTTCTGACTGTAGAAATGAGGGAACTTTACTCAGTCTTGGAACAATGACAAAGAAATTAAGACAATCAGAACTAAAAACAATGGACAGGAATCAAACGCCATACTGTGGATGCTGTGAACATCAATTTCTAACCATGTTGATGTGGTGCCATTTATCTAATATCTGGACTAATTTTCTTAAGTATGCAATGTATTGTGCCAGCATGAACTGAAATCAATTCATGTTGTTGGTTTTGCCCTTTTCTTACTACTGTGAAGAAGTCCAGTTCTGTCCAATATTAATGAAATTTGTACTTTCCAAAGGATTCTGAAAGGAAGCCACTACTTGTGTACAATTAAGTAAACACTGTCAGTGTATCCTTGAGTGAAAGCTGACATGCTCTGGTAAGTTATCCATTTTCACTCACACCCACCTAATACCTCTTTTCTTTCCATTAGCAAGGCCTGCTGAGCTACACAAAATATGCAGGCTAAGAACATGCCAGGACGTACTTTTCACTCATCATTTTGTAACTCATACATATAAGGTTTATAAGAATTTTGATCTATGTTCAAAGTCATAAGTAAGTACACATAATTGCTCAGCATGACAGCAGTTGATGCTGGCAAGGACTGTAGGTGTTCTACAGTACTATATGAGGTCTTCTAACTAGTATCTGAGTTTTTCTGGTTGCTTCCCATACAAGCTTGTAATTTTTTTTACAACTAAAGTAAAACTGAATTTTATATTTGAAAATACATTAAAAAATAATGTTAAAAAATGAAAGCTAAATGTCACACCTTGCAGGAGATAAGGCTCTGTAAATTAAAGAGGTGTTGCTTCATTCAGGAAACTACTGGTGTGTAGAGCTGACACCCTAAACAATAGGTATTGTATTGAGAAAAGAAACATTCTTTGCACAAAAGGACTCAAGAAAGCTCTGGCCAGCCTAGGAAAAGAATGAGTAGAACTGCTACATGTCTGAACAGTGCTTCTGTGCTTGCATACAGCCTGTCTTACCAAGCAACAGAATTAATGCCTTTATAAAAAAGTGTTTTGGAAAAAGCAGGCCTTTATCTGACTACTCAAGTATACCTTTATCTCCTACTCTGCCCAGGGGATGATTCAGGATCAATTCCAAAGTGCTTGTCATACACAACACAAAATATTCACATGAATTTGAAGTTATGTGACTATCACAGTACATAACTTTTTTGTTTTTTCTGGATCTAAAGGTCTGGCACTAAAAAAAAACACTGAAGTTCCGCTAACATCCAAGGAAAACCAAAGAAATAGTATGTCTTAGTAAAGATACTGAGTAAAAGAAGATTGGCTTTGTGTTTGTGGGCGGGAATTCAATTAAACCAATACTCAAAGCAAAAGAATAGTTGAAACAAACTAAAATTAAATACATTTGAAGGGTGTAAAATTTCCTACATATTTATGACAGGGGCATTGGTGTCTATTTAAATTAGTTACAGTACTTTTTTCTGTGAGAGACAATGACATCTCCAGCACTCTCTTGAACATGCTCTACCATTATTCAGTATCTGACAGATACACTAGTGTTTTCCCCCCCATATCTGATTTTTATTGCCATTTGCCAAGGACTGTTTTCCCCAACAGATCTCATACTTGCAGTGTTGAACTGTCACATCCAAAAGCTGTGTATTGCAGGGGTGATTCTTGTGTAAATAATGTGTTAGTGAATGTCCTCTTCAGACCAATCTAAGACAGAGGTCCAAGTCTATCCTTCTTGGGAGCTTCATTGCTTTTCACCTAAAAGCAAGCACATATACTCCAGGAAACATGTTTTTTCCTGCTTAGAAGGAGAATGATCTAGTGAAAAGTACCTGAATGACATGTGACTTGAAGAGTGTTGATGCATTCTTTTACCCTGTCATTTGAAAACAACAAATAAAAAGCTGAAAGATTTTAACTCAGAAAGAGCACTCTTGAATCCTGGGACAGCTACAATCTTAAATCCCATGATTCAGCTTGTAAGTGTATTCAGAATTAGAATCTTACTGGCATTGTATCTGTCTGCATGTTGGCAAATGGTTGTGCAGGCATGCTTGTATGTGAATATTCCTAATTGATAGTGTTTCAGCCTCTTTTAAAGTGCAATGTTGTAGACAGATTCAGCTGAATTTGTGTACTCTTTGTTGTAGTTTCAAAGATCAATCCATCAAACTTCAGAGGTACTGACTCATTCTTATTCCAACCACTTGTCTCTCATCTAACAGTGACTGAGGTATTTATCACTAGGGAATTTTGATTTCATCTGATGTTTAAAGAGTTGCTGGAAATAATAAAATGAATGCTAGTCTGATTAAAATGAGTGCTGGTCAAATATGACATTTTTATTGCCTATTAAGCTTGACATTCTTCTTGTTAGTTCTATTCATGCTTAGTATATAACCAAAGATAATAATTATCATACATCAATATGAGAAGAGAGTATCAGAGGAGGGTTACAATGCAAAAAGAAGATGAAATGTGGAAATCAAGGATAGACAACTAAAGGAGTATCTAAAGGAATTGTTCAAACATAAAGGGACAAAGGAGAAAGTTTAAAGCCCATTTTCATGTAAAATTTCTTATAGTTAAAATTTCTTATAGTGCAATGCATAAGAAGGGATTTTACACATTTCTTAGCACTGCCAAACATTTTGAAATTATGAACAGTGACAGCATACAGTGTGTTATAATCTTTCCTGATGACCAGAAAAGCTTTTGAGATCAATCTGGACAGCTTTCAAACAGGTCTTTTCATGATTTAACCTGTTTGTAATGAAGCTGAAGATAAAGAGGAAGGATTTCCCTATTCAAGCCAGAATCCATTAAATACTATTACAATTTCCACAGAAGATGAAAGATACACTTGAATAAGAGATAATGGCTGACTCAGAAATGT